>NW_012267311.1:826090-859808 GCF_000151885.1 Dipodomys ordii | reverse complement strand
TTTCTGTATTAATTACATGTCTGTCATTAATGTTTAGAAAATTCTGTCATAATTATTGCATATAAGCTTTTGTGTATATATCTGCAATCCTAGCACTTTAAAACCTGAGGCAGGATGAGCATATATTTGAGGATGGCCTAGGATATATATGTGTTTGATGCCAATGTAGCCTGGTTAATGAAGAAACCCTATCTCAAAACAATAAACAAGCAAAGAAAACTGGACGGTATAGAGTGAAGATGCATGCAAAGTGGAAGCAGGATTGCCAAGTCTTTTTCTTGTTTTTAATTAATGGACTCCAATAGGTGTTTTTACTTTTTAGGAAAGCAGATTTTAATTATTTATTATATGGGTGGGCTATAATCATTTGGGGTGGTGTCTTTATAGAAAAAAAAGAGATTAGGCTCCAAACAGGCACCAAAAGAAGAAAGAAACACAAAGAAATCAGGATGATGATCAAGGAAGAGTGGTGTCTGACAGTCCAACCCTGTGGGTAACTTAACCTTGGACTTCTCATCTTCAGATTTGTGAGGCACCATGGTACATTTTTTTTAAATTCCCACACCCAGGTACTTTATTTGGCAATCATAGCACACTACTATAGCAACCATTTTAAAACAGACTCAATATATTCCCCAGAAACTGGCCAGATCTTCAAAGAAATTTTATTAGCAGAACTATCATAAAAAAAGACAAAAAAGACAGCCTGCTGTTGAACAGCCACTGCATGGTCTCCTCATTTTGGTCCATAATGAATTCTGAACATTTGCTTTGCTTGCTTGTATGGTCTGTTAGTGTTTTCCTTGCATGTTTGAACTAAGAAAAGCTTTAGGCTTCTTTTCTGAGATGATTAACAACTTCTTAACTTGAAATTTCCCATCACATTTAATCTATCTGAATTTTAAATTTGTTTCTTATTTAAGGTCTGTGGTAGCTTGCACTTATTTACCTTTGCTGATACTTTAAGAAGGCGTTCTTGCAGACTCCCCATTCCCTCAGGCGAAGGCTTAGGTGAATTCCCTCAGGTGTGTAACAAAAAGAACATAGCCATTATTATACCTGGTTCTATTCCATGTTTTTAATGGGATTGATTTTAAAAGAAACTTAAAATAATAAACAAAATTTTCTTCATACTTAGTCTCTGAAAACCACAAAAATAGTGGACAATCTAAAAGCTTTCGAAAGAAGTTAAAAAGTACACCATGAATTAGATGTATGTATGCACAAAGTAACTGTATTAAACACATTAATGTTATTAGAACCAGGTTAAATCAAATAGAGTATTGATTAGACGAAGAAAGAATAAAATTTAACCGGGACAAACAAGTCCCAGGTAACCTGAGAAACATAGTTACAGATCCTGGGAATGGGACAAACTGTGGCCTGGCATTTACTGAAATTTGAAAAGTGAGTAAAAATAAGGCTGAACTTGAAAGGCAGAACCTCCTTGTAGAAACTCCAGGTTAGTTATTAAAGGGAAAATTCCAGAGAAAAAAGTTTGAAATAAATTAGTGAGTTAAACACCAGGTTACTGGAATTTGGTAGATAATAGTGAAACTCGGGGCTGGGAAGGGATGTGAAGGGTAAACAAAGGAGGAGGCTACAATGCTTGATAAGAAATGTACTCATTATCTTGCCCATCTATTTGTAACCCCTGTGTACTGTATTTTCACAATAAAAAAATTAGAATATTTCTTCTTATATTTTTAAAAATAAACCTTGGTAATGGGGATAGACACAACATTCATGAATACATGGAATTTTATGAGCAAAAGAATTCTATAAATGTCAAAAAAGTTACTGATCAGTTGATCTTGCATTCACAAAAAACAATATTATCTGACTTGGCCTACTGTAATCAAACTTTTAGCAAATATATAGTCCCTTTTTCTGGTAATAGAAGAGATTGTCAGAGAGAGTCAAAGCACAAGAAAGAGCTGACATTCTCTTCCAACCTGAAGATGGAAGAAACAAAATACAAATACCAACACATAGTCAAGGGTCAGTGAATAAAATCCCAAGATAACATCCAGCACAGGAAGTAAGGGGAATTTGTGTTGTTGCTGCACAGAACTGTATTCTACCTATAACTAGAAAGAATCCAGAAGTGTGCTTTCCCAAGGTACATCATAAAGGAAAACAACAATGCTCAACCTGAATTTTAGTGCTGGCCCATTCAGGAAGGCATAGTTGATTTTTCCTGGGCTTCTGACCCGCAGAACTATAAGATAAACAAACTGCTCAGTTTCTGGCAATTTCTTTCACAGTAATAGAAAACTAACATAAATTATTTGTGCATCCTCAGGTAAGACTTTTGTAAACATCTGGTCTCTTTCATATTGAGCAAATCTTAGGAGTGGAAATCCCAGGTCATAAAGTGGGCCCAATTTCATGTCAAGACACAATATGGTACCACTAAAAGATTCCTACAGTCATTTATTTTTTATTTTACATTTCTTCTACAGATGTGGAAGTAGGAATTGTTCTACATCCTTAAAGTAAGTTTGATCTTTATCTTTTCACTTAGTCTTTCTTAGCTTGTAGATAAAGTTATATCCTCCTAAATTTAATATGAATTTCCCTGATAATTAATGCTATCTAATCTGCATCTTTTTCATTCTCTTTTCATGTGAGTATTTGCTATTTATACCTTGGTACACATATACATAATATATTTTGTCTCATATAGAGTTAGGGATTTTTATATAATTTTGTATTCTGATATAAATAGCAGGCAGATATGCATGTAGGCTTGTGTGTGAAACTGTGTATGTTCCACTAGAAATGTAGTTTACATTCTCATTTCATTTATTCTTCAAAGAATATGGGTTTCCATTTTATGATGCTTATTTGATAGCCTTTCTTTTATTCGGTGTGTTTTGTGTCCTGAGTACAGAATTTGATTGTGTCTATTGAAGATATTATTCAGAAAAAATGATAAATATTCTGTAGTCATAATGTCAGTCTTTTTAATTCAAGTAACTTCATACCACATCACATATTTTAAACAAAAACATGCTTGAAGCATAAGATTCTATCATTTGACAGATTGAAGTGATCAGTATATTATTTAAATTAGTTATTATCATATTTCTAATTAAATATAACCTTTTCAAAATATAAATTATTGCTGAGATAATATTCACTGAATCTCATTAAAGTGAACTCAAATTACCTGGCAAACTCACAATTTCAAGATCATTCATATTATTAGTAATATAACAAAAATAATTTTTTTACTTTAAATTAAAATACATATTTTTCTTTAAAACACTGAAAAAGGAAACCTAAGAATCAATGCAACAGTGGCATACACAAGACAATATTTTGGAAATGATCTGTGCAACTTTGTGGGAGTGTTAGGGGGAGGAGAAAGTAGGAGAAAAATGAGGGAAGGGGTAACAAGTTTTACAAGAAAAGAACTTATTACCTTACTTATGTAACTGTAATTCCTCTATGCATCCTCTTGACGATATAAGAAAATAAAAAGAATAAAAAAAGAAAAAAGCCTAAGAGATTGTCATTCTCTTTCTTACCATTCTAAATGTTTAAAATACATGAATTATTAAATATCTATTCTTCTCTCTACCTATCCCCCCAATAGTGTAATTTCTAATAGGAGTAAGATTAAAATTTGACAATCACATAAATAATAGTATCATCTTACATTCCTGAGTCCTGGATTATAGCTTGAGATTCCAACTATTTCTTTCTAAATGGTCCTCATTCTATTGATTGCGATATCTTCTCTTGGTCACCCTGGAGAGGAGAAATCAAAAAGCTATACTACAAGCTAACTTTCCTTTGCTCCACGTATCCTTCATAATTTATTGTTCATTATTTTTTAATTTTGTCATTTTTAGCTCTCTTTCTGTTTTACATCTTCCTCTTTTTATTCTATTTTTCTATTCTTAATTGGTTTTTTTACACAGTTCTATTTTCCTTGTCTCCTAGCATATCACAATTGTACATCATTTAAAAATATGCAACATTGTTACAATGAATCTGCTTCTGTTTATAATGGACAATATACCCTTGGAGAGCTACCTTAGATTCTGCATTACTGATTCTCAATTACTTCTTCATATCCATTATAACAAGGCTGTCTCTCATTTTATTTACTCATAATTTCCCACAATAACTTCAAAAACATTTATGAGTTATGTCACTGAAGAATAAGAAATTAAAGATACCTACTTTAGTCTATTCTTTCCATGAGGACCTTGCTCCTTTGAAAGATCCAAGTTTATAATTGACACCATTTTTCTGTCTTTGAGGGATGTCTCTTAACATTTCTTACTGGAATAAGGCTCCTCTAGTTTTATTTTCTGACAGAGACATTATTTCCTCTTCATTTTTGGTGGACAATATTACTAGAAAACTAATTTTAGCCTTTTCTTTGAAAATCCTAAATGTTATACTCTGCTCTGTACAGACAAAACATCCACTGGAATTCTCATCTCTGCTCCTCTGTTGGTAGGTATGTTCTTATTTCGTTGTTGTGTGGTGGTGGTGGTTTAATTTTTTACCTCTGGATTCATTACAGATTTTTCTGAGTTTTCTTTTCTGCAGTTGAATTTGTTATCATGGACAATAGTCATTTTGAATATTTGTGTTGCACAGAGTTCTCTGAGTTTTCTGTATTAATTACATGTCTGTCATTAATGTTTAGAAAATTCTGTCATAATTATTGCATATAAGCTTTTGTGTATATATCTGCAATCCTAGCACTTTAAAACCTGAGGCAGGATGAGCATATATTTGAGGATGGCCTAGGATATATATGTGTTTGATGCCAATGTAGCCTGGTTAATGAAGAAACCCTATCTCAAAACAATAAACAAGCAAAGAAAACTGGACGGTATAGAGTGAAGATGCATGCAAAGTGGAAGCAGGATTGCCAAGTCTTTTTCTTGTTTTTAATTAATGGACTCCAATAGGTGTTTTTACTTTTTAGGAAAGCAGATTTTAATTATTTATTATATGGGTGGGCTATAATCATTTGGGGTGGTGTCTTTATAGAAAAAAAAGAGATTAGGCTCCAAACAGGCACCAAAAGAAGAAAGAAACACAAAGAAATCAGGATGATGATCAAGGAAGAGTGGTGTCTGACAGTCCAACCCTGTGGGTAACTTAACCTTGGACTTCTCATCTTCAGATTTGTGAGGCACCATGGTACATTTTTTTTAAATTCCCACACCCAGGTACTTTATTTGGCAATCATAGCACACTACTATAGCAACCATTTTAAAACAGACTCAATATATTCCCCAGAAACTGGCCAGATCTTCAAAGAAATTTTATTAGCAGAACTATCATAAAAAAAGACAAAAAAGACAGCCTGCTGTTGAACAGCCACTGCATGGTCTCCTCATTTTGGTCCATAATGAATTCTGAACATTTGCTTTGCTTGCTTGTATGGTCTGTTAGTGTTTTCCTTGCATGTTTGAACTAAGAAAAGCTTTAGGCTTCTTTTCTGAGATGATTAACAACTTCTTAACTTGAAATTTCCCATCACATTTAATCTATCTGAATTTTAAATTTGTTTCTTATTTAAGGTCTGTGGTAGCTTGCACTTATTTACCTTTGCTGATACTTTAAGAAGGCGTTCTTGCAGACTCCCCATTCCCTCAGGCGAAGGCTTAGGTGAATTCCCTCAGGTGTGTAACAAAAAGAACATAGCCATTATTATACCTGGTTCTATTCCATGTTTTTAATGGGATTGATTTTAAAAGAAACTTAAAATAATAAACAAAATTTTCTTCATACTTAGTCTCTGAAAACCACAAAAATAGTGGACAATCTAAAAGCTTTCGAAAGAAGTTAAAAAGTACACCATGAATTAGATGTATGTATGCACAAAGTAACTGTATTAAACACATTAATGTTATTAGAACCAGGTTAAATCAAATAGAGTATTGATTAGACGAAGAAAGAATAAAATTTAACCGGGACAAACAAGTCCCAGGTAACCTGAGAAACATAGTTACAGATCCTGGGAATGGGACAAACTGTGGCCTGGCATTTACTGAAATTTGAAAAGTGAGTAAAAATAAGGCTGAACTTGAAAGGCAGAACCTCCTTGTAGAAACTCCAGGTTAGTTATTAAAGGGAAAATTCCAGAGAAAAAAGTTTGAAATAAATTAGTGAGTTAAACACCAGGTTACTGGAATTTGGTAGATAATAGTGAAACTCGGGGCTGGGAAGGGATGTGAAGGGTAAACAAAGGAGGAGGCTGCACTGCTTGATAAGAAATGTACGCATTATCCTGCCCATGTAATTGTAACCCCTCTGTACAGTATGTTCACAAAAAAAATTAAATTAAAAAAAATAGTGAAACTTGGAAAGAGTCAGAAAACCAAGAAGGTGGTTTGATTTTGGAGGGTGATAAGTAAGAAAGGTGGAATGTGGTTTTTGCTTCAACGACTTACTACTTTTCATATAAAGACTGTAACTGCTATTTCACTAACTTGCTTCTTTTGATAGGAAGATTTGGGATAAGGTCTTTGCCTTGTGACTGATGGCCTTGGTTATTGGAATGAGGGGAATTGTAATCACCATTTTGTAATCACTAACTGCTAGCTCTGCTTCTGTAACTTTTTTTTTACACTTTTCCCATTTTTATTACATCAATTAATTATACAGAGGATTTCATTTTGACATGTTCATATATGCATACAATGTGAGTTGATCAGACTCACACTGTCTCTTCCCAAACCAACTTCAGAATGTGAAGAAAACCAAGACAACTTGGTGATGGAATTAGGTAACTTGCTATGTAGTTTAGGCTAGCCTCAAATTCTTGATTCTCTATCTCATTCTCTTCAATACTGGGATATAGGTGTGTACCAATATGTCTGGCTGCAATTTTGAATAATTTCTGATGTTTTGGTAGTAAATCTCAAGAATAAACACTGTTATGCCTAGGTCACAGGACCCCCACAAAGAAGACCACCAAGAGTCAGACTTTACAGCTGTTTTAAGGTTTTATTTAAACGGGCTGCAGCTCGGGCCTCGTCCTACACTCCAACACAGAGGAGCCTAGGAGGAGAGCCCCAAGCTAAGGACTTGCAGGTCTTATAAAGGCACACAACCAGCTGGTTTAGCACCAAGTGTTGCTCTGCTCTGAAACAAGCAACAAATGGTCAGGTACTTTAACCCTTCAACACCTAACTTGAATCTTGGCATCATTAATTATAAAATAAGGCCACTTAGATGGCATTATTTATTGAAAGAGGTTAATTTTAACACTATTAATAATAAATATTGTCAGTGAAAAATAGAGTATTCTCTTTGACTTATGAATGCAAAATAGACCCATCATATACAGTTTATTTTCAGGAGTATAGGACTGCTTTTTAAATGATGTGCTCAAAATTTATAAGCATTCAATATGCAATTAATTTGCACACCTACCATCTGCTTATTGCATAGGAACACAGAGTGGATCCATTACATGCAATTTTGTAGAGATGCCTTTAATTTGAGCTTTAAAGATTTTAATTTTTAACATATTGAAGATCACTTTTACTACACTTTATGGATACTGTCCTTGATTCTTCTAGAGAGCAAATTTTCCAAATTCACATACATATTTTCATATTTTATTCTTGAAATCTTTTTCTTCTTTTTTAATATTAATGTCTTTTTATTGTGAAAATACAGTACCGAGGGGTTACAATTACATAAACAAGGTAATGAGTACATTTCTTATCAAGCATTGTTGCTTCCTCCTCTGTTTCCACTTACCATCCCTGCCCTCCTATCACCCCGGGCCCCCGTCCCCCCACCCCAAAGTTGTAAAGTTCGTTTTGTGACATAACGTCTTGTACATCTCATTGTTGCAATGGATCCACCTGTATCCCTATTTAAACAATTTGCTGTAATTGTTTTTTGCCAATCTTGAAACTACCACTGGCAACCTGCTAGTGGTGCTCCCCTCCCCCATGGATTTTGCCTTTAAATATCCTGAGCTATTTGACTTTGCTTCACTGTCTTGGTATAGTGGAGGTCAGACTGCATTGTTATTAAATTATTCTTAGCCCTATTGGCTGATTGTTGGTGACTCCTTTGTTGATTGTGGGTTAGAGTCCCACTGGCCCCAGGAAGCTGGGATATTTCAATTAAAGTACTAATACATTAGCTATACTAGACCAAAATAAATTATAAACTCATAACAGTTACAAAAATTCAAGAAACTAATGCATTGCCATTCTAGTAAAATGTTTAATTAGTGTTATTTGTATTTTTCTTTCCCCTGGCTGATATTCTAATCTTAGGAATTAAGGAGACAGGAAAGGAAATTTGAATAAGATTGTATGTTTCCTTCCCCCCTCAAAAAAATAACAGAGAAAGAAAGAAAAAGAAAATATACTGTTTTTCTAAGCCCCCATTGATGAATGGACAGTTCATTTTAAACCTGTTTTTACTTCAGCAGACATATGGGTAATTTCTATGGCCGTAGGGAAAGGACTGGCATTTCATATTACTGAGATCCAGAAGACAAGACCTACATGACATTGAACACTGACCTTGCCATACTTCTCTAGCCTGGGAGGTTGTGTCTAATGACAAAATGAAAATCCTGATAGCTCCGTGGAACTGATTGACCAGGAAAATCAAATAGCAGAGTGATTTATTCCCCATTCAGAGAACAGAGTAGCAGTTCTTGACTGATTGATGGTGAGAGAGTGCATGTCACCCCAATATTTCTTTATGGACCAAAAGAGTTTTATAAAGGTTTATGATTCTCTGACAGGCATTGATAAATAGCTCCCACCCATGTCAGTAGTGTTTTGCATGGTACTGAAGACTTAATTTTCATGTAACCTAACTCCAGGGAAATTTTGCTTCTGTATTTCCAGAGACTGTTGTGCAAAATAGACATCTCTCTTTAGACAGGGCCACTGGTGAAATTTAATGAGTATCCAGGGACAGGCAGATTTATAAGGGAATTAATTACATCATCTTAATAATTAACAGGTTGGGCTCAGAATGCCTGAGTTAGCCCAAAGAAGTGGGGGCTAATACCAATCTCTGGGCCTGGAAGCAGTGCCCCTTTGAAAAGCTCTGATCCCTTATTAACAATCTTGCATTTGTACAAACCTATCTCACTTTTCATGAGAGTATGAGGAACCTTAGAAATTTTTTTTTACTACTCTCTGTACAGATATCATTTGCTAAATTTAGCAGAACCTTGCTTTTCTAACTTCATACAAAATCATGTTGCTCTTTTTTGCCCAAAGGAATAATTGGAAATGATATTATTAATTGGAGGGTTTTACACAGACCATTTTTTCTTCTCAAATTTTTCCATCACTCCAAGAAGGTAATATCTAAAGTAGCCTACTGGAAGAAGAGAAATTCATGTCCTCATTACATCTATTGTATCAAAGGGCAGTCAGCCAAATGTCAGACATGTAAGGACAGTGACAGAAAAGGTACAAATCCAAACCTAGTACATGGTCTACTTGTGACTTCATTATCATGATATTATTTTAGATCACCTAGTAAACAGTGTTTCCTATTTTATGAAAATAAAGATAAATAATAAGATGTGTTAATCTTGCTTTAAAACAATTATTTATTAATTTGGCAAAACTGAATGGCGTACCTACCATGTGTCAGGTACTCTTGGAATCTAGAATCTGAATGAAAATGTATGCACAGCTTTCCAATTTTAGAGTTGTATTAGTTATGGAGTACTTTCAAGTTTACAACTTTGCTTTTTTAATTCTTATATCCAAGTGGTTGTACAAAGGAGTTGTCATTTAACAAAGCAACTTATGAATACAATATATCTTTATCAATGTCACCCTTTTCAACAATCTCATCCATCCCTTCCCTTCCCCCCTTCTCCCACTCATCTTGATTTTCTAGAATATACATGGGATTCTTTTCTGTATTTTCCCCTCTTCTCTTCTTCATTCATTTGCCCCTTTCCCCTTGACCCCACACACCCCTGAAGAGTCAAAAGAATGATATTGTACCATTTGTAAAGAAATGGAAAGACTTAGAAAATGTTATGTTAAATGAAGTAAGTCGGGGCCAGAGAGAGAAAGGTTCCATGTTTTTTCTTAGATGTGGACGTTAGACTTAGCCTACGAACATATAAGTAAATACATTGGGTGGTATGCACGTGTATACAAATGTGTTAACTGAAATATAGTAGATTCAAGGGAGATCTCAAATAGTGTTATTCTTTTAAAGTCAAAATCAAATTTCAGCAAAATAAAACACCAGAAGCAGATATATCATTTTCTATGAATGTGTATCTTACTTGAACAAACATTAGCTATGGGATATATATATATATATATGTACATATAAATTTATGTATATATATATAGTATAACTAAACATACAGAAATAAGCCCATTTGCTAAGCCATTATCAACCTATGATTTTTTTTGGGGGGGGGTCCGGTCGTGGGGCCTGAACTCTGGGCCTGGGTGCTGTCCCTCAGCTCTTCAGCTCAAGGCTAGTACTCTATCGCTTGAGCCACAGTGCCACTTCCAGCTTTTTTCTTTTTGCTTATGTGGTGCTGAAGAATCAAACCCAGGGCCTCAGGCATGCAAGGCAAACACTCTACCACTGAGCCAACTTCCTAGCCCTCAACCTATGATTTTTATATGTCACTTTGCATATAATGGTCCTGATCAGATTGCTCCTTGTCAGAGGTGAGCTTTATATTTACCCCAGTAGGTTTACCAAAAGCACCCTTTGCTGAGTTGAAGGTGATTAGTTAGAGAATATTCTTTTTTGTAAATGAAAATCACATAAGTAGAAAAAAGGAAAAGAAATGAAAACCATATAAAACACAACTAGATAGTTTCCTACTCCTAATTTTGAACTGTTCAGTTAATAAAGTTAATGTTGTAATTACTGGTGACAGCATTTATTTTAATTTTATTATCTTTAAGTGGTTGTACAAAGAATTTTCCATTCTACAAAACAGTCTATGAATACAAAGTGTCTGATGACATTGTCACCCATCGCTCCTAACCCAGCCTTTCTCTCACACTCTCACTTTGCTTTTCTTCTTTTTGTTTAATTGAGATTAAGTGCTTACATAAATTTCACATACTTCACAGTATTGTGGAATAGTGATACTTAGTTAAAGTAGCACACACATTTTAACCTTCACAAGACAAATTGTCATTATCATGGTCTATAAAATGTGTGTAACCTATGAGCTTTGACAATATAATTATTTCTTCTACATCAGGTGATATTTACATTTCTTTCATTTTCCTTAGTGTAAGCTGTTCCCTCATTCCCTTTCATTCCTCCCTTCCCATGGTGATAGCATTTATGACCTCACATAAATTACTGCATATGGTACTATTTGAACAAAGGGGTAATACCTACTGGTGGAGTTTCCTTATCTTTGCATATCTATAGAGCTAATATAATTAAACAGCTATTGGCATTCAAGACTAATTTTCTTACTTGGATGCACAGTACATGGATTGACATTTCTGTCCTAACATTGCAACCAGCCCATTCATTCATTCATGACAACATTTCTCTGGAATATTCATAACCAGTTGAGTTTTTGGCCATTAATTAGTTTTCATCACTGAGAAGACTGTGATTGAATATTGATAGTCAATGGTTAATAAATATAATAACAATCTCATAAGTACTTTGCTTACTTTAGCCAGTAAAACTCTCCATTACTTTTATATTTTCATTGAAAGGGGATGTAAAGAGAAGCCCGTGATGTATTTCTGATTGCTTACTTCCATTGGCATTACAAATCCACAAAAATCCTGCTGTCAGTCTGACACTAATCCTCTGTAGCATGAATGATTCTAAGAAATTGCTTGGAACTCTAATGAATTACCACATGAATTTAAAGTAAAATGCTAGCCTAAAATCTTTGTTTCCTTAGATGAAAGGGGGCATTTTAAAAGATGAAAATTAATGTGTGGAGGTCTGAGGCAAAACATAAAGGATAAAAATGTTCTATAATATTGTGAGAGAGAACAAGGTCAGCCATGTGAATTAACAAGGCGGAGATTTATTAGGAGACATAAAACTTGGCAGCAGAGAGACGATGTGGAATCTATGATGGTCAAATGCAGCACTAGTAGGGACTAGTTCAAGACTGAAGGTCTCAGTGACTGAATTATAGAATCTAAATCAATTGTGAATATACCAACACGTCATACTGTGAAATTGCTTTTCTAAAGTAATTGGAGGCAAGTTTTTTTTGTCTGCTGTTAAAAATCTAATCATATCTTTTTTTATTGTGAAAAATACCATACAGAGGGGTTACAATTACATGCACAAGTTAATGAGTACATTTCTTTTCAAGAATTGTTGCCTCCTCCTTTGTTTCCCCTTCCCATCCCTTCCCATCCTGACCCCCCCCATCCCTGGCCAAAAATTGTAAAGTTTGTTTTTCGACATAACGTCTTGTACATCTCATTGTTGCAATGGGTCCACCTGCATTCCGATTTAAACTATTTGTGTTTTCCCTTCCCCTCCACAACTTATACCAACATCAAATACAGTGAAAACAGGGGTTATACCGTGGGGGAGGGACATACAAAGCAACAAATAATCATCTTATAAATATGTTACAAACAATTGCAAGAAAGAAAAAAAAATTGAACCCTAATGTTGGGGTTCTAATCATATCTTCTAAGAAAAGAAAATCAGTTCTGAGATGAACCCTTACATAAGATAACAGGGAATCATAATTCTAGTTAAGGCTATTCAGAATAAATACAAAAATAATTTACACTATGAGATTTTAAAGTATTGTAGAATAGTCTAAACATATTGATCTGTACTTGGTTTATATTCAGTTAAAAACGTAAGTTAGACTTGAGTAGAATTGTGAATCTGTGTAACTATTGGAACATGATATTCAATACTCAATGGATAACTGAGGTAGGAGTAATTTGAATTGATTTATATGCATTTTATCAAATATGGATTTATAAACAGTGAGCCATTGTGTGTAGCAGTATCAGAATTCTTTCTACAATGCTAGTAGAAGTTGGGACAAGTAGTCATTTAAAGTACTTTGGATCAACAACATGCAACATCTAGTAGAGTTCTACTGAAGTTAAACTTGAGAACATGAGACCAGTCTTACTTAATAGCTCCCAAATCCCCTTCTAGTACCACATTTATGATGTTAATTACAATGTGCTCAGATGATTTATAACCATAACTCTAATCTCAATAATAAAGAAAAGGTAAATAGTCAGGAGACTGTATGTTTTCAACATAGCAGTTACTGAGCATTTAAGTGTAGGTTTAAAATGCATACCTTCCCCATGTAATTGTAACCCCTCTGTACAGTATATTCACAATAAAAAAAATTAAAAAATAAAATAAAATGCATACCTTTTTATTCATAACTCTATTTCAACTTAACTGTTTTCTATACTTCTGCTAAAGGCTAAAATGTAATGCTCACCTCCCATTGATAAGACTGGCCAGTCCCATTTTAAATTTCCTAACAGGAGTGGGCCCCCTATGCTTCCCTTCCCATCTACCTTCTCTATGTACACTGATCACTCTTACCTGAATGTTCCTTTCTCCTTTTCAAATCTCAACTCCCAGGATCCTTTCTTGGTACTCAAGTGATGGCATTTGGCCTGTATGTTAAAAGTCATTAATAGAGAACACATACATAATTTTACCATCACATCAATCCACAGTCTTCACTACAGATATCTGTTACCTTGCCTTAAGTTTCATATTTATGCCTTTGCATTTCTCATCAGTTTTCATTTGCTACCATCAATAAATACTTGCTGTCTTTGCTAAAGACAAACCTTCATGCATCTATGAATTGATCATTTATTTATTTATTTTTGATGCAGAGTATTGAACCCAGGATCTTGACATACCAGTTATGTATCTAACATTGGAGCCATACCCATAGTCATTTTGCTGTATGTGTGTGTGTGTGTGTGTGTGTGTGTGTGTGTGTATATATATATACACATATGTATGTCTATATGTATGTATGTCTATATGTATATAAATATATTTTTTGGGAGGGGGTCCAGTCGTGGGGCCTGAACTCTGGGCCTGGGCACTGTCCCTCAGCTCTTCAGCTCAAGGCTAGTACTCTACCACTTGAGCCACAGCACCACTTCCGGCTTTTTTCTTATGTGGTGCTGAGGAATCAAACCCAGGGCCTCGAGCATGCAAGGCAAGTGCTCTACCACTGAGCCACCTTCCCAGCTCTATATGTATATAAATATATATATTATTTTTTGTATAGGATTTCTCACTTTTACCTGGGCTAGCATTATCTTCTTGCCTCTGCTTTCTGAACAGGTGGGATGATAGATACACACCATCATTCCTGGATTAAAACCTCAATCTTACTCAACAGAGTTTATGTTATCTGACAGCTCAAATACATTGATGTAGCAATTCTACCATTTTCAGTTTTTTTTTCTTTTTGAAAGAATTGTTTTCCGTATTGAATAATTTGACTTCACTTTTTGGAAGAAGAAATCCTATCTGGATCCCTCATATCCTCAAGGTCACCATGACCCCATTCCCCTCATCACAGCCAAAGTCCTTTGAGATGTTGCATTGGTTACCTATGGTCTTATTTCTTTTCTTATGTTTTCTCCTCAACATAGTGCTTCTATACATTTACCAATGCCTTCAAATTGATACTCAAATGATGACTCAACTGATATATAATCGGCATTTAGTTTTAGGGTTTTAAATACAGACCTCTTTATGACTCTATGCAAACTTACCTTTCTTCTGTGCTTCTGAAAAGGCTAGAATATATCGTTCATGTCACATTAACAAAGCTGGCAGGTCCCACTTTAAATTTCCTACCAGGGGTGGGCCCTCTATGCTTCCTTCTTTTTCTGTACATGTTTAAACTATGCTTCAAGGTGAACAGTTGGCTCTGTTTTCAGCTTCACCTTTGATTTCTTATGTCATTCTTATTGATGAATGTTCAAATGCCTCAGGACTCAGCCTTCTAACTCTCCCTTGTTTGATGACAATAAGTAGAATGGTGAGTCTGAAATTTGTTTCTCCAGTGATATATATTTATACTCATATATCAGATCTCATGTACTATATCTTACCGCTCTTGCTTTAGGGAAATCTCTTTGTCTTTCAGAAGATAATTTTCCTCAGCTCATGAAAAGAGTACAGATGGTCCTATTTACTTTTTAGAGATTTATAAAGACAAAGCATGTACCTATTGCACTACAAGAACTCAGTTGATCACTTGTGCCTATTATTATTTTTAATGTTATAGTTAAAGACATGTTACCAACATATTAAATACATTTCAGATAAAAAGCAACAGTGTACAACTATTCTACCTACACATTCTAGATTAAAGAAAAATATGTGATCTGAACATGAAAGTTAATCTTATCCAAGCAAAGGATAAAAATGAAACATAATATGACATTTCCCAAGGGCTCCTTGACTATAAGCTAATTAGTAAGTCTAACATGTAATTTTAACACCTACTAATAAGAAGCATTAAAATTAGACCATACCAACAACTATGTGGCAATTAGATATCATGAGTTATACCCAGGAGATTAATTGCTATCAGATTTTATATATTTTGTGATTTGTGAGAATAATTCTTGAGAAATAAAGTTTGTTTGTGCTTGTAGGATGATAGCATTGAGTAATAAAACATTATAGTTTAGAGAAGATATGTTTTTATTCCTATAAACATAAAACAGGCCATATATAATGATCAATAACATGTTCATAAAATACTTAAAGTTTATTAAGTCTCTTTTCTCAATCACTCTTACTGAAGCTGATATATTTTAATAACCACCAAATGAGTTAGATGGGATCAAAGTGAGTATAAGCAAAGGAGTGAATCTCATCCAGTCATAGGCTAATTAACATGACATATTAAAGCTATGTGCAGTGGGTGAGTATTGAAATATTCTTATGCAGTTCAATGTTAACTGTGGAAAAATGATGATATTAAGTGGTACTAATGACTGTATTTAAAAAGTAATTTAATAGTTGTCTTGATTTTATAAATATTTCATGCAATGTCCCCACTCGCTACATGTCTTGCTAAGGAAAACGGAATGGAAGAATTAGGGTAAACATACTAGCACAGGTTGATGGTGACCACCATATCATTCAGAATACCATTTTTCTATCCCTCCACTACTACACTTCTGAGAATATTTGAAAATTAGTTCAATATAAAATCACATGTTGTGTGCTCTGTTATATTTAAATTTGAAGCCACGTACTACATCATACAAAGTTAATTTAATTTCAGGAATGCTGTTAAAACATTGATTCACACATTTATTAGCATATGTAATTGTTGAAACCATTTTCTGAGCTGTAAAACTCAGCCAACCCAAGTCAAATATTATGGGATTATTTCACATATGTTAGTACTTTGTGAACTTTAAGATGGAAGAATATTCTCTTATCTCTTATAATTGTTCTTTTATCCTTATAAAATCCTGAAGCTCATGCTAAGGTTTAGTGAAAGTATCACATCATGATAATGGAATCTACTTTCTGAAGGTATCTTGGCTATCACTTTGAATTATGACCTCTATTCTTATTGTATTATACTGTATTATGTCTGTCTATTGAGTGCCTGTTACTGTAGATATAAAACAAGACTATGTGACAATGTATTGTTAATGACTGCAATTTGTATCACATCATTAACAATGATTTTCTATTTTTTTCTTAGGAAATACCAGTTTTAGAGATATTCGGAATGATTTTATTCTCTTAAGTTTATTAGGATAATTGTAAGGTATCCACTGTACCAAATATTGTGGATACATATTAACATCTGATTAAAGGTTTATATATAATATCAGTGAACAATCTATTTGAAAATTGGAATATAACATCTAGATATACATAAAAGTAATGATAACAACAAAAACTCCTCACAATATGTTCCTAACGCATTCACCACTAATAGACAGAGTCAGTGTCAACTCACAATCATACACGTTAACTTATTGTATTCCTTTGGAAGGCTTCAAGTAAGCTACAATTTTATGGTTTCTCCTTGCATTGCCATGAATGGAAAAGAAGGTTCTGACAGGACCCACACCCCTAGAGAAATTGATGGGGCCAAATTGTATGCTAGTGATACAAATATGCTCGTTTGGCAAGTCTGCAGAAAGAATCGTTGCTTCAATATTTCTATTCCTTTTCCTTTACACCTAATTTAATCACTCATTTAACATGCTTGTAATTCTTGAGATAATATTAGAAATCTGTTGCACAATTATGCTTCAGTACTTACATGGTGTTTAAATTCTAGGACATTATATCTTAAAGATCTACTGAAGTAATCATTTGGACTTAAACCCTTTACTGACAAATTAATGTTGAACGTATATTTAGCATGATATAATAAAATAGTTTTCATTTTGTCAAAGTATAAAGTTGTCAGGAAATCAATATAATGTAAATAAGGCTGAAATTGAGCATATTAATATGCTTCAGAACACAGACTACGTCTGAAAATAAGTCCTTGCCTGGGACATATTTTTAACAAATAACTACATTTCAGGATTATCTACAGAAATCGTGTATTTATTTTTTGAGCTGTGGTGCCTGAGTCTATATTGTCTCCTTGGCCTAGAAGCAACTTAAAAGAAGTCTTGTGCACAATGCCATCATATACAAATTCAAAACTGCCATTTGGCAAAGGAGCCAGATAAAATCTTTAGCTGAATGGAGGAAAGTACTGTGCTTAGCTTCAGTATTACTTCAAAACTTAGAAAAATATAGAAAGACGGTCTTTTATGTCATTCAATAGCTCCATTTCAAAAAAATATAAATGTGCTATCAACAAAATACTTTTACAAAAATTACAATTTTACTCAAAATGTGTGTTTAATTCTTTAAAAAAAATTCCCACAACATTCTAGAGGTTGGCATTACATTGTTTACTTAGAAAAGTTTGCTTAAAGACACTTTAATGTGACACGTGATACAATATGTTGAAATATTTTATCTGTCTAATCTTTAAAAAATAGTGAACAAAGTAAACAGCCTAGTGGTAAATAGTTCTATTACTTGAGTAACATCACATTTACTATTCATTTACCAAAGCAATATTTCACATTTTTATTTTACTTTATATCCAGAACAATTCTAAGTGTAAATGAATCATGACAGTCTATCTCAAAGTTCCCTTGTTCCCATTAGTGTGATTTTTTTTTGGGTTGATTAGGTCATTCAATGTTTGTGAAATAATTTCTGAGATCATTTTCCATGGTCATTCCCTGTCATGGTACTAGAGATACAAAGATTCTATGGAGTTATTAATTAATGTAGTTTTATTTATTGAAAGTTTCAAGTGATAGTGGTTTGTGATGCTTCAATAGGAATATAGCGATTTTAGTTTTACTCAGTGGTAGAGTCTGTATAAGAAGGCTATATACCAAGCTATAGTTTCTATCTGGGTGCCAAGCATGCAGTCAGGAACAGAGAGTGAATGTAAAGATAGAGATGCAGCACAAACTAGATTTTGAGTGGCTCTTCAAATTATAAAGGTAAATGGGAACTTGCAATAATACACTATTTCTTTTAAGCTTGCATGTCTAGTGATCAGAAATTCCTTTGGGATGAGCTGATTTCATATGTAACTCCTAGTCATAGAGTTGTTAAAATTTAAATAGAAGTTTTAGATATTCCAGACCTTAATTGCTTTCAGGCAACAGATAGGTGAAAATGTCCTGCTTTTGCTTTTCTCCTTCTTTCTTTTCTTTCTCTCTGTCTCTCTCTCTTTCTTTTTATTTTTTAAACAGTTTTATTCATTCAATTCTGGAAGTTCCTTTTCATTGTAAGAGTTTGACTTGTACAATGGAATGTATCACTTTTAAAATTCAGGACTAAGTCCTTCTCTTTCTTGTGTAAAATGATGGATGCAGCTTTGCTTCATCTACAAATCCAGAGCTGGAAAAGGAAGGATCTCCCTGGCAATTCGAGTTTAGCTATGTGGACATAGTGAAATTCACCTGATCAATATTTTCACATTTACCTATAAAATGATCTGTAGTTACAGTTATTCAAAAGGAAGATAGGATAGGTCTCTGAAGAACTTATTGGGGTCTTGTTTTATAGAGGGATTTACTTAATGGTTCCAAAGGCAATAGGTCCAAGTTTATGTGATTGATTTTTACTAATTATTCTTTATCTTAGTGGTTTTTAATTTGAGACTGCCCAAAGCTCACTCCTCTAAATCCCATCTCCTGATATTTTCCTAATATATTGGGAAATTCTTCTGGACTGGTACTCTGAAGAGACATCTATATATAGAATTATAGTTCCTTCTTTTGATCAGTGCTCATCATCGAACTGGTTTCTATCTTCATTTTATCATCCATACTGTTTATTACTTTCATTTTTGGAGTCTCATTTGTACTTTATACCATTGCTATCTAGGTTACAAACAAAATTATTGCCCATTTGCTTTATGGCAGGACACACTGAGAAGAAGAGGTAAACATATATTTTCAGTTAGCCACAGATACTAGAAATATTAAATATGCTTCTGTTGTTTTCAAACTTAATTTTAGCACAAGGAAAGTTAATATTTGCTTGATAAAAACTGTGAATTGCTCATTTCCCCCACAGTGGGAGTTTCAGTGAGGAAAATAAAAACAGTATAGTAGCAGAAGATGCTTGCTTGAAACATTAGTATATATTATCTTTGCACACATCACATTTCGATTAGCAATCTATTTTTCATCTATTATCTATAAATTCATTTATATAAATATTGATTTGTTATCTCTTTCTCTGTCTATTATCTATACCTATAATCTATCTATTGTCCATACTGGAGGAATCCTGAGGTTTGAAATGAGGATTTAGCCTTTGAGTCATATTCAACTTCATTTGGTTTTGCTTAGTTTTACAGATCGGAACTCATTTAGACCTTACTGACCTCATACTAATATCCTTCTACTTTAGCATTCTTATACGATGGCACAAAAAGTGTGTACCACTTGTAAGCTTGTTTTTGAGAGAATTCTTAACTTTTTGCATGGACTAACCTTTAACCCCAGTCCTCCTTATCTCTGCTTCTGGAGTAGTTGGGATTGCAACAGTGAATCACCATGTTTATCTATTTCCACCTGTTTTTACACTGGTTCCTGCAATGGCGTTAGAAAGCTTGTATGACATAGTTTTTTTTTTTTTTATAGCTGATTCTCCAAGAAGTGCTATATTGAAGAAAATTGTAGATAGGGATTAAATTTTAATTTCCCATTAGTATAGTTCAATTGCTATACCCTTCTATAACAGACAAATAACATATGTAAAACATACAAAATGAAAAATCTCTCTCTATATATATAAATACATAAGCTTCAAATTGCATGCATAGAATAAAAGTTTAAAACTTGCATCCACCTAACCTAAATGCTGAGCCTTCTGTTAGAATTGGGATGAAATGATTTTAGGTTGGATATATTATAACAAAAAAGACAAATTACAATGGTTTTCATTATAAGATAGTTTTAATACAAGAATAGAGGACTTGTGCATACTTGATAAGCATTTGATTTTTATATATTTAGGTAATAGCATATGCCAGTTATTGTACATTCACTTCCTAATAAATGAGTTCATTTATAAAGAGATTTCCCTTCAATATTAGTTGAATGTTTACATCCTCTTCCTATTCTTTGTATGTATAGAGTCAATTGCTCCCTTAATTTGTTCTAGATTTTGATTTCAAGCATAATACTTGTCACAGTTTATCACATCCTTATAGGGTTCTGAATTTTCTTTCTTCCCCCAATAGAATGAATGTAGTCAAATAAAGACATTTTTTTCTGTTTTATTCCATGAATGAACCCCAACTTAGAAACATGCCTATTTTCATAAATATTAATGTAATAACAGAAGTCATTATTTATGATGTGTGTCTTCTAGCTAAATTTTGAGTAGATTCACATAAATGCTTAGGCAAATTCACCAAATAATGAAATCTAAATCAAAAGAAAATTGAGATTCCATCACATCCATGTAAAAAGGTTTATCACCAACAATACAAACAAGAACAAATGCTGATAGGCAAAAAAGAAAAAAATATAGAAAATTTACTGTATTACATTGGTGGTAGGAATGTAAGCCAGTGCAGCACTGTGGAAGGAATTTGAAGATTTTTCCAACAGAACTACCCCGTGATCCAGTAAGACACATGTACAGTAATGTTCAATGATGCACTATTTACCACATTCAAGTTACAAGAACAGCCCATGCCCCCTATAATAGATGAATAAAAATGTGATATATATACACACATATATCTGCATAGATATATATATATCGCATATATGCTTATACATATATAGAAATATAAATATATAGATAGATTATGTAGATATCTATATCTATCTATAGATGTATCAATCTACATAACATATATATATATAATTTATACATGTGTGTGATACAGTTAGAAACCAAGAAAGAGGTAAGTTTGATTTTGGTATCCTGGTATTGTATATACCTTTATTTGAATTAGGGAATGGGAACAACAGAATGGTGAGACAAAGGATACGGTAGGTACCAATGCAACAGTGATACATGCAAGACAGTATGCTGGAAATGATCTGTACTACTTGGGGAGTCAGTTTGTTGGGGGAAAATAAAAGAAAATTGAGGGCAGGGGTAACAAGTTTGACAAAAAATGTACTCATTACCTTACTTATGTAATGAAAACTCCTCTGTGCATCACCTTGACAATAAAAAGATTAATAAAAGAAATTATAATAAAAAATATCATTTTAACTTCAAAGTACTCACATATTGTATAGTTATCATTGATTTTATTTGATTTTTTTCTTGTAGACAATTCCTTATAATATGCATGCTTTATTTTGATATGAGGATTAAGAAAAAAAAAACAAGAACTCATATTAGACAGAATGCCCTAAGCTTGATTAAGGCATTAGGCTGAAAGAAAGGGATGAATTTAAATCAATTTTAAAGTAAAATAGCTATAGATGGGAATGAATCACAATGTGAGGCAAAAGAAAAATAGATCATAAAGTTATTCAGGGATTTCTCCTTTGAGTGAGCAAGATCTGTTTCTATAATGTTTGTGAATTGAAATAGATTTGCTAGCAGTTAAGCTGACAAACATTTAGTTGTGAATAGTATAGAAATTTGATTTTGGACATTATTTAAAATTTGACATCATTTTATAATTGGGACAAAATTGAAAGTGCATTGTAACATATAAATATATACATACATATAATATAATCAAGAGAAAGGGCAAAATGTCGTCATTCAAAGGAGAAGCCACATCAAAAGTATTTTTTTTTGAGAGCCCTAATTAAGGCCTCTTGTTCTAAGCTATCCACCACACCTTCTGAATTAACTTCTCCTCAATGCATGAATTCTCTGGTAAGTGATCATCCTTTCTGATCCTTGGCTCAGATTAGAACATTTCTTTGGAGAACTATAGCCTTCTTCACTTCTTCCCTCAATTAAAGGACATTCTTAAATGACATTTCTTACCCCATTAATTTTCTTTCATCACCTTTTCATGACCGAACTCATCTAACTCATTTCACTTGCATTCGGTTAATGTTAAATCCCCAATGACACCTGACAGGAACCTTGCACACTGTGCATCAATTAAATGAGCTATGAATACATTCATCAGGATTATTTTACTATGATTATCAAGGTGACCATTTTAAAACATACGGCCTATGGAACTCTATGAGGGTGCAATCACTGTTTCCTTCAAAGTATAAACCATAGTATAGTTGTGCCTCTACTTGGCTCTTTTCATTGTGATCAGTTTTATGAAAGTGTCCCTGGAAATTCCCTTGCATTGCAGATTGTTTATTTCTCCAATTTCTTCCATCATTTAATATTATAGATTATAATGATCTCACATATGCTTTCTGTCATGGCAGATGAAAAAGACACAACTGATTTCTATCATTCGAAGATTCTCTCCAGCATGAGACAATATACCAAGTTTATGCAAAATTGCTGTTGAGTTGCTAATGTTATTACTATAGTTAAAACTAATTTCAGTTTCAGGAATTTTAGATATGCTTCCATCTTATTTGTTTCAGCATGTCTCCATAATTCTAAGAGATATTTGGAGTCCAAATTCACACCATTATATCCAAAAACATTTCTGTAGCATATGTCCACAAGTATATAAATATGGAATAGTTTCATCATTTCTGGTTTTACTGTAATGTTAAAAGAATGTGTTATAATTGTAATTTTACCTAGCTATTTTCTTCAATAAACAAGAATAGGCATGGGTTTCGCTTTAAAGTTGAATAATGTCTAGATTTAACCTTATCATATTTACTTTGACTCAGAAATAACTCTCTCATACTCAGGGGCTTTAAAATCGCAGCACTTTTTTATTAATAAATAATTTCAGATAATGTTTGGCTGGATTTGACAAAGTGGCTCCGACTTAAGGTATAGAACTTCACTATATCATAATGCAGATTTGTCAGTTGGAAAGATTGTATGGCTCTATTCTACATATAACATATAATATTGCTCCTAAGGATAGGGCATTAGCAGTCTTCAATTAATAACAAAAACAAATTATAGAATTAAAAAACTCACAGAAATGTCCAAGATAAATCTAATAACACAAAGATATAAATACTCACATATACATGTACACATACATATTATATGTATTCTATAAAATATATTGACTATTAGATATTGAATATTAGACTTAATCATACTGATTCAAAACTAAGAGCAAGCAAGTTCTAATGTGAATGAGATACTTACTGAAAAATTAATAATACATGCAAAGAAAATAAAATGGTCTCAAGAGGCTTATGGTATTAGTAAACAAAAATATGCATAAGCAATGTGCAAAATTATGCAAATTTAGTTTTCTCATCTTTTTAAAATATATCTTCAATTAACTTTGAAATGGAATGGAAAACCATTCTAATTGACAGTTTCCCATTCAGCAGATAATGGGTAAATTGATTTGTGTTTTCAATCAGATGCGGTAAAGAAATTTTCTTTCAAGAACTATGTACATAGATTCCTAAGTAAAATTTGAGGAGTAATCCCTGAAAAGCCAGAAAGGAAATGAATATTATTTGTTATATTCTTAAAGGCATATATATACAGCACAGAAGGGAACTAATTATGTCTAAAAAAGACTCTTCCCTGTGGACTTGAGACATTACTGGAGCACCTGACTTCTTTCTCAAAGTTCATAGCTGATACAATTTAGTAGAAATTGTTTTTATTCCAAAATATGAATGAATTACAGTGGTTTGAACAGGAACACCATGAACAATGGAAACGAATTAAATACACTTCATTTTAAAGACTGCTTTACCTGGCAAAGTAGTAGCCATTAGATAATATACAAAAATGTGTCTTTATAGTTGTAGAAAAAGCTGGGCCATGAAAGCACTTAAAATGGACAGGAAAATACAATGTTGTACAGAAAGAGCCAATTTTATTTACATTTCATGGGATAAACCAAGAGACTTTAGATTCCTTAAGTGTACAATCAGTTAAATTGCTCTACATAGGTTTTAGCTACTTCATTTTAAAAGACAAGGTATAGTATTTCTAGTATACCTCAAAATATTATGCATAAAATGAAGGTGATGGCATTAAATCAGGCACACATGTGGAAATTTTGGAGTTACTAAATGTATGATTTGGAAAGCAATTTAATATCACATGGTTATAAAGCAATTTTAATCTTTAACAGTATCATTTCTGTATTGACATTACTGAACATGTTAACCTTCTAGACATTCTAAATAATGAATGCAAAACAAAACGACAAGTGGCTCACCATTCTTATAAAAGTAGATATAAAATTACTTGTAAATAACAGAAATTATATATAAAGTATATATATAGTTAATAGATTAAAAAAGGATAATAACCTATTAATTTATTATTTAAAAACAAATTTTGTTTTGCTTTGATTGATTCTTTTTAATTAATTAGACTGTCGGATCACACCATGTAGTCTATTATACTTTAGTTAATTCATTTGTAAACTCTTGCACAGAAATGAGTTTACTTATAGATTTATAGGCACATTCTAGCTACCACAAATGAAGGAAAACTTGAAATCTATGCTTTTCTGAGTCTGACTTACTTCACTTAATGTCATTTTCCCCCATGTCTTTACATTTCCTTACAAATGGTACAATATCATTCTTTTTAATGAAAAAAACAAAATTCCATTGTTTTTATAAGCCACATTTTCTTGATCCTTTTGTCCACTGAGGGGAATCTGGGCTGATTGCATGTCTTGGTTATTGTAATGAGCATGTTGTGCTGATAGTTTTAGTGGGGCCTTGTTTGTGTTCTATGGGATAAATGCCCAGGAACGAAATTGCTGGGTAATGGTGTAGCTCTATGTTTAGTTTTTTTGAAGAATCTATATACTACTTTCCATAGGCTGGAAAAAAACTATATTGTCACAAAGTTGTAATCGAGTTCCCTTTTGGCCACATCATTGTTCGTTTTCTTGACAATGGCCATTTTAACTGGGGTGAGGTGGAATCTGTGTTGGTTAGATTTGCATTTCAATTATGGCAGAAAAATATGTAAGAGACAGGTGGAACAAGAGAAGAGGGGTGGGCAAAGTAGGAAAGGCTGGAGAATGCAGTCAAGAATTATTGTATATGTACCACAATTACAATGGAATTTTATGCCTCCATCAGAAAGAATGACACTGTCCCATTTGTTAGGAAATGGAAAGACTTGGAAAAAATTATATTAAGTAAAGTAAGCCAGACACAAAGAAACATAGATCCCATGATTTCCCTTATCTGCAATAACTAGTATATGTCTAGGACAAGCAGAAGAGGTCAAAAGCTTTGTACAGATGACCATATAAGATGATGCTAAGTGAAATGAACCCCAAGATAGGGACACAAGTGATTTTTAACTTTCTTGTTGTTCTTTTTAATGTACTTATTATGTACTATGTTTTTTTTTGTTTCTTTGTATGTTCTTCCCCCATGGTATAACCCCTGTTTTTACTGTATTTGATTCTGCTGTCCTGCATCTTGTATATACATTTTTCTAATTTGGGGAGAAGGGAAGTAACAAAATGCTGAAATAAGGATACAGGCTGACCCATTGTAACAATGAGATGTACAAGACATTATGTTGAAAACAAACTTTACAACTTTGCAGGGCGGGGAGGGAGGACTTGGGGAGGTAGGAGGAAAGGGATAGTAGGGGAAAACAAAGGAAGCTGTAACAATGCTCTGAACAATATCTTTACTATCTATATCTATATCTATCTATCTATCTCTCTCTCTCTATATATATATATTAAAGGAATAATGTTGTATAACACAAATTTTTTTAAAAAGGGAAGAGGTAAGTCAAAAGGGGGATGAAAATTTTGAAAGGATGATACAGATGAAAATACATTGTATGTAGAAACTGTGCTTTGGAATGGCAAAAACTATTAAAAAATATCATACAAAAATGAAGAAAAATGAAGAAAAGGGTGAGTTGTGAGGGTTGACTGAGAAGGTTGAAAGGGGTGACATTGATCAAAATGTACTGTGCTCAAAAACTGATTTGTTGAATGGTACCATCTTTGTATAACTACTTATAAGCAAAACATACAAACAAACATTGTGCCTAAAGGTAATCCTTGCAGTGACAAAACTACAGGATAATTGTCTTAATCCTGGCTTACATACAGACAGAATGGACTGTTCCAAGTGCTGAAGTATTTTTTATAACATTGAATATTAATGCAAAGTTTTCTGTATCATTTATGCCCTGTTCGTGACTATTAGGTAACTTTTATTCTAGGGTTCTTTAGCTCTGTTGTTTTATGCCTTCTCAATCATATAACTCACCCTCACACTTTGGAGCAAATGGAGTCTTTGACAGGACAATCACTATCTTCCGCGGTAAAAAGTTATTTTCTTTACAAGCAAGCGGCTGTGCAAGTCATTCAATGTCTTATTGAAGAATGGGGCTTAGAAGCATTTATTGTAGACCTACCATGTCAAATAATCCTGTGAAGGTAAGCAAATACTGTTTAAGCTATGGTATGTTACAGGCTCAAGTGTCCATGCCTGTAAAACTTAGCTCTTCAGAAAGCTGAGATCTGGAAAGCTGTGATTTAAATCTAGATTGGGCAAAAAAGTCTAAGACACTATCTTTAAAATAATTAGCCAAAATCCAGTGTGGAGGCATGTCGATGTGGTAGGTTCTAGAAAAACAAGGAAGTGTACCGTCCTGGACTTAATGACTTCATAAGAATAGTAATAATTTATAACATGATTATCATAGATGTTTCAGAAAGAACTGATCTTATATATTGACTGCTGAAAGATGAAAATTAATGAAATGAAATATATTATTCAATAACATTTAAACAATAATGTTTGTATTACTACTAACAAAAAGTAAGACTACTAGCAACTTATTTATTGGCGTTAAGCAAATAATAGTGTCACTTATCACTGACACATCTTAAAGATCCCAAAATAGGTAAATAGCTATTTCAGATCCCTAAAATGTAGAATAACTCCATTCTTTTTGACATCATGAAGTTTGTGTTTTATATGTGCATTTATATTTTTACTCCCACATTTTGTTCTTTTGTATATTTTGTATTGATTAATATATTTGATACAAGGTAAAAGTCCAATTTTCAGCCTTTGAAGATAGTTTTATGAATGTTTCATTTATGTTATTTCTTTTTTTACTGTTGAGTTATGTGAACTTTCTATATTCGCTTTTGGTATTGACTTAAGAAGATATGCTTACAGTGCATGAGTTGTTATGCTTACAGTGCATTATACTATAGGAAGGAAAACTTGAAAACAAAAACAAATCTAACAATTGCAATATGAAAACAAGAGTCAGCTGGGTAAAGTGAAAGAGAGATGGTAGAATTCTGCGAATCTGTATCACAAAAAGAAGTCAGGAAACATTAACCAGTGGAAGGTTATTAAAGTATAAACATCTGAAAATAGTTCAATAAGAACTTTGAACTATTTATATAACAACATATCTACACGTTACAAATAGCATCTAGTGTAGAGTTTATAATATGTTGTTTTTCTCCATCCATTCAGATGCAATTAACCTCAAAGTTTCTCCTACAATATTTTCTATTTCTAAGCTTAAAGCATATCACCTTCTAGCCAGGAAAGCCCAGAGACTGCCCCAGTTAAATCATAGGGGATTGAAGTACCCATATATCAACAACAGCCCCAAAGCAGAGCTCAGCCAGGGATGGTGTGGAGTAGCACAGTGTAGACAGCTCTATGTTTGATTAAATGAAAGGGCAGTTTAGGTGCTATGTGCAACTTGAAAGCTAGAACTATTTATTCTTGCTGACTCATCCAGAATCATAGGTTAGGTTAACACAAAAGTCTATCACAGTCAAAAGAATGGGAAAAGCTCCAGAGGTGACTTTTTCAACAAGTAAATAAAGCCAAAAACCTACAAAGGATTACAAAATCTTAGTAAGGCATGAAACTCCCAAAGAAACTAACCAAAAACTTCAACCAAGGGCCTGAAAGAGAAGTAGGTTCACATAATAACTGAAAGAGAATTCAAAACAATTCTTTTTAAAAGGGGCCAGTGAACTTTAACAATATATAAATGAAGAGCTAATAAAACTTGGAAGACCATAAGCAAAACAACACACAAGATGTTGAAATCTAACAGATATATAAAAATGAGTAATGCAATTCCTAGAGATGAAAAATGCAGTGAATGAAAATCAAAAATGTAATAGAAAGTTTTCACTGCAGGTTAAATAAAGATGAAGGCAAAGGTTGCTGAACTCTGTTATTAAACTTTTGAAAGCAACTAATCAGAGACAGCATGAGTAAATAGAGTGAAAAAAAATAAAGTGAGTTTATGGGAATCATTAGACAAACTCTAAGGCCCAATTCATACACTGTAGAAGGAAAAGAAGGCAGACTACAATACAACTGAGTCAGTAAAAGATGTAAGTGGGTGGAGATTACTGGAGAATCACTCATGAGCCAGCAAACAGGGGCTTCAGAAAATAAACAACACATGACTAATGCACTAGGTGAGAAAGGCATGTCAATAAACTCCTATGATGACAGGCTCAAGGACAGTTGTGGAATATTGAACATGCATAAAGTGTATCGCCAAGTCCCTAATTTTCCTGAAAGTTCCGTGAAGACACCTAGACAGAGTACTGCAAGTGGCCACCCTTTCTTGTGATCCTCCACTGCCCAGGGGGTTTTCTGTTGCTTTTCTAGTCTTTCTAATTAACAAACTCACTTTAACACTTGGTTATCACACTTGGTTGTTACTGAATTTCATGCTTTTGAATTCCAAAAGACAATGCAGCCCAGGCCTACCATTTTTTTTTATCTTCATGACAAATGTAGTAGGGGACTTCAGGCTTCCACTTCAACATTAAAAAGATCACCCAAAGAGAAAACTGATACAGGAATATTTGAGGAATTTCAAACTGGTATATGTAGAAGAGCACATTCCAGCAAATTAGCTCAAATGTGAAGAGTTCTGCCCTTCATTAACTCTGGAAAATAGAAATTGCAACATATAGTTAAAACCAGTTTGATACCATGGGTTCAGGCTATTACTTTCTAGTAAAAGCAGTTTTATTTCTCATCTCTTTTGTAACATTTCAATTACAAAACTCCAGCTACTCATTACCATAACTTTTATTCATTTACTTATTTATTCATTTGTCTATGTGTTTCTGAGACATTATTTCATTTTATGTCTCATGCTATCCTGGAACTTACTCTGGGCGGTGACAGGCCTTCACTCATAATTCTTAGGAGGCTAAGGTAAAAGAATCATAGGAAGAGCCTGAGGCTAGCTAAGAAAAAAGCTGAAAACTATTAGCCAAAGGAAGTAAAAACCAACCCAAACCAAAACAAAGAACAACAAAGAAGAATAAACAAAAACAAATTCAGAACCATCTATAAATGATTCAAGTAGTGTGATGACTTAAGGTGCAATGCACCCCTTAATTTTAATCCCTACTACAAAAATGTATAATTATAGGGACAAGCAAGCTAAACAGGTGAAAATTAGAATAAGGCACTGAGAGATGGGTGCAAAAGCATTGAAGAGTTCATAAATCTAGCTTTATTCTTCTCTTTTGCTAAAGCAATTAATTAATTGTTCTCTTAAAATGTTTAGTGCTGAATTTTTGTCATATCCCAATTGCTGACAGGGGTGGGGAATCTTTTCTCTACCAAGTGCCGTCTGGATATTTTATCAATAGAAACAGACAGACAGTGGGTAGGTAATGAGAAGCATAGAAGCATGCCTGTATGTCCTGTCCTGTAGCAAATGATCCCAATTTTTTTCTCACTTCTAACACTGATGAACAACCCTGGAATTTGGGCATACATTCTTCCAGTCCCTCAAGAATCAGGCTGCAGGTGCCCAGATGCATCATGTGTTTTCAGGGCACCACAGCGGCAGAAGGAACAGAAGGGTTTTACAAGTACTAACCTGAAAGTGGTGCATGCCACTTCTGTTTACTCTTCACTGATCAGAAATACTTATGTTTCTGCCTAAATGCAAATGTGTTAGAAGACATATAAAAGCATATGAATATGAATAAGGACTGTAATTACATTGAAATATGTAAACATTTTTTCCATTTATTCCAAGCTTTTTTCAAAGATGGTTTTTTGTGTGTATAAGGCTCAAATTCTATTCAAGTATCAAAGAAAAGGTGAATGCCATTAAAAAAGCACCTTGTTTTTGAGTAACTCAACATATTATGCAATTATGTAATTAGTGTAATGCATTTAATTATATAATTAGCACAATATTTAATTATATAATTAGCTTAATATAATAATTATGTGATTAGCTTAATTCATCAGGTACAGTTACTGGCCACATGAAAAATGGTTTTTGCATATTTCCTTTCCCTGGATTGAATTTCTGTTTCTCCCCCTAGAAACATATGCAATAACTCCTCTAACACTCAGAATTGTCCAGTAAGGTGTTTATCACTCCTTTTAAATATTAAAAGAAGACATAAAAATTGATGATGATAAGAACAAGACTTGCAAAGTAATAACTCAAGAAAAATTTTGATTAGATGTCAGATACAACATTATAATAAGTGCCTTATTTATTTCCTAAAATTTATAGATACAAATCTGTATTATCACTTAAAAGTTTAAATACTTTAAGTATCTATGACATCATTTCTAATCATTAGAAAAGCTGTAATAAAATGGTTCTATAACTTACATTCCTAAAACTATATCATATGAAACTCTTTTTTATTTGTGCAAAATACATTATACTTAACAAAATCAGTGTGAAAAATTTCCCTATAAAATTGTAGGACCTGAAAGTTGTTCATATTCATGGAAAAGTACATAAATGTTAATATCCATACACATAATAACTTAGATGGTGGAACAGAACATGGATCAAGTTAAGGGGCTACTCAGGAAGAGGAGGAGACAGGAGAATGAGAAAGAGGATGAAATACTGTGCAATACATCATGATTACCTATGACAGAAACACAGAGAATCTCAAAAGGCTGATAATCAATAAGGGAATTGGGGGAAAGAGAATTATACTCTGTGTGTTCCAGGAACTAGGGGAGGGAGATTCACCTGGGAGAAAGACAAAGAAGATTGAGTGCTGTCAAAATGGGCTATTCTCAATGCAGAAAACAGAACAAGCTAACATATTGGGACACTATTTTAAAGGGGGGTTTCTGGGAGTGAGACGAAGGGGTGACATTGATTGGAATAGAGCATTAACATCTATCTACCTCCCCCACCTCCATATAACTGACATAGACCAATAGAATAGGAAGATGCATTGTCAATTTATACTTTGGTTCACACATAATTTTAACTCTCAGAATTCTATTATTTATTTTGGTTTAAAATGACCATGCTCCAAAATATTACTAATAAGCATATAAGAAGTTAACTCAATACATTATTGTTGTTGTTGTTAATTTATTTTTTTAATTTTTTTGGGGGGTACCAGTCTTGGGGCTTGAACTCAGGGCCTGGGAATTGTCTCTGAGCTTCTTGGCTCAAAGCTAATGCTCTACCACTTGAGCCACAGTGAAACATCTGTTTGATTTTGTTTTCTGAATAGTTTATTGGAGATAACAGTTTCATGGACTTTCCTGCCCAGGCTGGCTTTGAACTGTGATCCTCAGATCTCAGCCCCCTGTAAAACAGGAGTGAGCCACCAGTATCTGGTTTCAATAAATTATTGTATTAATTCAAAATCTACTTTATTGTTTTATGACTGCAAAATGAATTTAATAAATTAGCTCTTACCAATATACTAAAAGGACCAAATTAATACAAAATGAGATTGATAAAACTAAAACCTTAGGAATTTAAGCAACTGAAGGATATTTAGACTTATAATTTGGATTTATAGCCTGAGATTACAGATTTTATAAAGGTAAGAAATCTTAACATATCACAACTATTTTGAGAGAAACAGGCCTTGGATAAAAAAAATCACAGAAAGGCACTGCTTCTGTTTTTAATAGGTACATCCAAATAATATGTCACAAACGAACTGTTTAAATAGGGATACAGGTGGACCCATTACAACAATGAGATGTACCAGAAGTTATGTCGAAAAACGAACTTTACAACTTTGGTGGAGTGGGGGGTGGGAGGTGGGGGTAATGGTAGGGGGTGTGGGGGTGGAGAGGTGGAGAGGGGAAGGGATGGTATGGGGAAACAAAGGAGGAGGCAACAATGCTTGATAAGAAATGTACTCATTATCTTGCCCATGTAATTGTAACCTCTCTGTATGGTATTTTCACAATAATAATAATAATAATAAACCAGCAAAAAAGACAAAACAAAAAAAATCTCACAAATGAACAACAGAGCTATTTTGCTCATAGGCAAAGAACGCTCACAACAAATAGTGCTTTCATTTGCCTTGTATAAATATTTCAAAACAACCTTTTTCCCATTTCCACCTTTGTAAGTGGAGCAGAATAATTGCTTAGTAGCTTCACATCTTATCATCCATCTTCATTTTTTTAAGAGCTAATTTCACCATGCCACAGATATATCCTGGGAAAGCCTGTAGAAAAGAAAATATAAAATCCCCATGAAATTGGTGGTGGCACAATTAGTGTACAAAAATTAATGACTATGTACATATAAATTATTCTTGTATTTGCAATAACATACTGCTTAACTTTTCTCCCTCTTTCTTTCTCCCAGTTACCAATTTACATTTCTAAATAGGCTTTGAAATGTCTTTGGAAATGTGAGAGGAAGATATAAGAATCTTGTAAGAATCTTACACAATAGTTGTTCCCACCCACAAGTTGGGTGAACTGCTTTTCAACATAATATCTAGTGAGAACCACAGTTCCATTTCTGTGTTCCCTTTACCTGCCAAAGACAGATAAACAGACAAACAAGACAAAAGGAAATGAAAACAAAAATAGCAACAAAGAAAAAAAAGGCAGCAAAGAAAGATATTTGTTTGTTTCCATTTCCTGGAGTTTATTTCTATAAATATGATTTTATATGATCAAATGAATCTTTTGTCTACTGCACCTTTATGACCATTTCCTAAGAAAATCCTCCTTTGGACCCAAAACACAAGAAATCAAAGAAAGGTTGGACAAATGGGATTGCATGAAATTGCAGAGCTTCTGCATGGCAAAGGACATAGCTAGCAAGATCAATAGAAAGCCCA
>NW_012267311.1:815185-825730 GCF_000151885.1 Dipodomys ordii | reverse complement strand
TCCACATAGAGCTCCCCTATGACCCAGCAATCCCACTTTTGGGCATTTACCCAAATGATCACAAACAAGACCATACTAAAGCTACCAGCACAACTAAGTTTATTGCAGCCTTATTTACTATAGCTAAGATATGGAACCAACCCAGATGCCCTTCAGTAGATGAATAGATCAAGAAAACGTGGTATATATACACAATGGAATTCTATGCCTCTATCAGAAAGAATGACATTGCCCCATTTGTTAGGAAATGGAAAGACATGGAAAAAATTATATTAAGTGAAGTAAACCAGGCCCAAAGAAACATAGGTCCCATGGTTTCCCTTATTTGCAACAACTAGTATATGTCTAGGGAAGCAAAACTGGTCAAAAGCTATGTACACATGACCCTAGAAGATGATGCTAAGTGAAATGAACGTCAAGATAGGGAGACAGTGGATTTATCTCTCTTGCTGTTGTTTTTAATGTATTTATGGTGTATGATGTGATTTGTTTGTTTTGTATGTCATAACCCCTGTTTTCATTGTAATTGATTCCGGTGCCCTGCATCTTGTATATACAGCTTTCTAATTTGGGGAAGTGAAAGCAAATAACACAATGCTGAAATAAGATACAGAATGACTCATTTTAACAATGGGTCATTGTACAAGGCACTATGTTGAAAACGAACTTTACAACTTCCGGGGGGGCAGGGAGGAACTGGGGAGGTGGGGAGGGAAGGGATGTCAGGGAAAAAAACAAAGGAGGGGGTGTCAATGCTCGATAGGAAATGTCCTCATTGCCTTACTCATGAAACTGTAACCCCTCTGTACAGTATTTCTACAATAAAATTTATACAAAAATACAAACAAATAAAAATGACCCCACATAATTTGCAGTGTAGGGGGCCTTCTGGGAGACTGCACTTCCTGTCTCCTCTTTGGCTGTGCAGATGGGCACTCTGTGTGCACCCTCAGGGCTCAAGCGACTCAACGAAAATAATGTCCCTGCTTCACATTCAGAAAGTCGCAAGTAGGGTTCAGTAGGGTTCACATAGCTGCCTTTCACCCACTTTGCTGTTTTCCAAATTTCAATCCTACACAAACATTTCATCAATAACTCAATAAACTATGTAAAACATTTTCCCCTTGGGTTCACTGTTATTAATGTTTTATGCATTCGTTGTGCATTTTTCTCCTTATTTAAATACCTCTACACACATATGTATACTTTTAACACATTGGGAGTTCGTTGCAAACTATTTAAATTCATCCTTCCATATGGCCAGATTTTTATTCTGATAATAAGGGCATACACCAACATAACCACAATATAATTGTTATATTCAGAGGATTTAACCTTGACACAAAACTATTATCTAACTAGAAGTCCATATGTAACTATTCCTAGTTTTTCTATAGAGGTTTTAGATTTATTTTTGTTCCAGATCTAATTCAGGATCCACAAATTGTTTTAAAAAGGCAGAAGTTTAATAAAATTAAGGATTTTTTAAAACTTTTATAATAGCCAATATAGTTTTCCCAAAACCACTGCCATACATACCTTTTCAAATTATTTAATAAATTTGTTTTACAGTTACATCTACAAGCCATTTTTATTTTTTATTTATTTTTATTTTTAATTGTCAAGCTGATGTACAGAGGGTTACAGTTATGTAACTAAGGTAATAAATACATTTCTTGTCAAATTTGTTAAGCCTTCCCTCATTTTTTCCCACTTTTCCTCCCCGCCAATTCCCCCTCCACTGAGTTATACAGATTATTTCCAACATATTACCTTGTGAATATCACTGTTGCATTGGTTCCCCATTTGTCCTTTGTCTCACCATTCTGTTGTTCCTTTTCTCTTCCCTAATTTGGATAAATGTATATAAAATACCAGGGTACCAAAATCAAATACAATGACGACAGCAGAAATACCATAGGGGGAAGAACATACAAAAGAAACTAAAAATCACATAGTATATTTAAAAAACAACAACAAAGAAAAACCTTGTGTCCATGTTTTTGAGTTCATTTCACTTAGAATCTTCCATATATAGCTATTGAGCTATTCTGCTCATCTGCTAAAATTTCCTAGATGTATACTAATTTTTGCAAATAAGAGAAACCATGGGACCTATGTTTCTTTAGGTCTGGGTTCCTTCATTTGATATGATTTTTTAAAGAGTCTTTCCATTTTCTTACAAATGGGGTGACATTCTTTCTGATGGAAGCATAGAATTCATAGATAGATAGACAGACAGACAGACAGACAGACAGACAGACAGACAGACAGACAGACAGACAGATAGATAGATAGATAGATAGATAGATAGATAGATGCCGTATTTTCTTGATCCATTCATCTACTGAGGGACATCTGGGTTGGTTCCACATCTTAGCTATGGTGAATAAAATGCTGTGATAAACAGAGTTGTACTGGTAGCTTTAGTATGGCCTTGTTTGTGATCATTTGGGTAAGTGCCCAGAAGTGGGATTGCTGGGTCATAAGGGAGCTCTATGTGGAGTCCTTTGAGGAACCTCCATTCTTCTTTCCAGAGTGGCTGAACAAGTTTCACCCCCACCAACAATGCAGTAGTGTTCCCTTTTGGCTATATTCTTTCCAGCATCTGTTGTTATTAGATTTATTAATTACAGCCATTCTAACTGGGGTGAGTTTGAATTTCAATGTTGTTTTTTTTCTTTAAATAGTTGTACAAAGAAGTTCCCATTCTACAAAACAGTTTATGAATACAAGGTATCTGACAACATTGTCACCCATCACTCCTAATCAGTGTTGTTTTGATTTGCATTTCTTTTATGGCCTGAGATGTTGAACATTTCTTAATGTGTCTATTGGACACTCTTATTTCTTCTTCAAAGAAGTTTCTCTTTACGTCTTTACCCCACTTAGTAATTGGGCAGTCGTTTCTTTGAGGATCTGTTGTTAAGGGATTTAATTTTTTGAGTTCTAAGTATATTTTATATATGAAGCCCTTATCTGTTGTATGGCTAGTGAAGATCTTTTCCCTATCCATGGGCTTTCTATTGATCTTGCTAGCTATGTCCTTTGCCCTGCAGAAGCTCTTCAGTTTCATGCAATCTCATTTGTCCAACCTTTCTTTGATTTGTTGTGTTTCTGGGTCTATATTAAGAAAAATTCAGTCTTAATATATTTTAAGCTTTTTCTTTAATGTAAATTGTGTGGTACGTCATAACTCTTAATTTTGCCATACAGAAATTCAATAGATCCAGCTCAATCTGTTGAATACATAATAATTTCTCTAGTTTTATTGTCTTTGCAATTATATAAAAAGTTGATACATGTAGGTGTGTTTATTTATGTTTTCTCTTATTTCGTTGAGTAGTTAGTTGTGTCTACTCCAGTCAATACCACATATCCATCCTTACTATAACTTTATAATAATTTATGGAATGAATTCAATATTGAAAGCCCTCTGACATTACCACTCTCTTTAAAGTGTCTGGTTATTCTAGCTTCTTTGCTTTCCCATAAACTTTTTAAATTGGGGGAACTATTTACTATCCATGCAGAAAAAAATATTTCCTGAGATATTCACTGGTTTACAATGAAAGTAGGAATCAAATAATAGAGGACAGATGTTAACAATATTTAGTCTATTGAACCATGGTAATCTTCCCATTTATTGCATCTTCCTTGTTTCCTTTGAACATTGCTTTTATTTTTACTATATAGCCTTGTACATACGCTATTCAGCTTACACTAAAATATTTTATCTTTGAAGTGCTATTGAAAGTCCTATTGTTAAACTTTCTTTAAATAGTGTTTTCGTAGTTTTTATATAAGAATGTTGTACATGTTTCTGGCAAGCAACAAATCTACATGTAGTGCTCTTTAATTATTTCTGGTTCTTCTTAAGGGACCTGTTGACTAACACATCCAAAAAAGCTAATTTTGCTCTACAATTACATGTGTTTTTTTTGTGGTTTCTAATCAATCCTCAAGGGTTTCACCAGTTCTGACTATTAAGATCTTAGACTACAGGTGAAATATTATATTTTATTGTAATGTATCAATAAGATTTCTTTACCTTTTCTCAGCTTTGTGAAGAACTATTATAAACAGGCTAATAAATACTTTTAAGTATATAACTTTACATATCTATGCTAAAAAGTATGTTTTTGGTAAGTGACAGTGTGAATCTTCTCTAGTCACTTAGTTGCCATTTTGATATTTTTTCTTAAATTAAAAATTCTAAAACCCACCACACTTTCTAATCTTTAGTAATGTCCATTGCCATCATTTTTCTAAATACATCTGTCCTATCTATTTGTTTTCACTAACATAAAAGCAGGTTTCCTTTTTTTGAAATAGAAGAATGACATTTTACAAAGTTTATCTGCATTTTTTGTTGTTGTTTGTCATGGGGCTTGAAATCTGGGCCTGGGAGCTGTCCTTCAGCTCTTCAACTCAAGGTGAGTGCTTTACCACTTGAGCCACAGCGCCACTTCTGATTTTCTGAGTGGTTTATTGGAGTTAAGAGTCTCATGGACTTTTCCTGCCCAGACTGGCTTTGAACTGTTATCCTCAGATCTCAGCCTCCTGGGTAGCTAGGATTACAGGTGTGAGCCACTAGTGCCTGGCCTGTTTCAGTGCATTTCTAAGAGTCAGCCTTACTGCCTTACTTTTTCATTAGTATGCATTTAATTTCAGAAGTCTTTTTATTATAAATAGAAATCTAGGAAGTTTTCTTCCCAGCTGATTGTATGTACCTGCATTAAACATTGTTTAAAAGAACCACCCAGAGACAGAGATTATGAGATATCAGCAATATCTATCAAAACTGTGCTAGTAGGTGTGGGTACATGTCTTCCATAGCTATATAAATTGGGAAACATATTGGCTAACCTATATTTATTGCCATTGTGTTATTTTTAAGGACTATTCAATACAGTAACTAGTAGCAATATGCAACTAAGATTCAATTTAAATTAGTTAATAATAAAGATAATTGAAACTTCAGTTTCTGAAATTTCCTAAACATGTTTTAAGTGTTTAATAAGGGGACATTTCTAATAAATATCTTATTAGAAAGTATAAAAATATACACTATTTCTATGTTTGCAAAAGCCTTTAAAAGCTTTAAAAATTACTTTATACTGTAGTCTGAAAGACAATAACATTTCACATCTTAGTTTAAAATGAAAATTTCAACCCCAAACCTTAGAGTTTATACTACCTATGTTTATTTCCTATTTATTACATCATTTTCTTCTTCCTATTGGAATATGATTTGTAATGCACTTTTCTATTATTCTTGTTTGCTAAATATGGGAAGATTCATCAGATGTTTCAGAAATGGAAAATGCTAGCAGTATTTTGAAATAATGCCTTCATTAACTTAGAAAGAGAGAAATGTGCAGAAAGAACTGCTTTTGTGCATGGCTTTAGCTATTCAAAAAGCATGATCAGAAAATTGTTCTATTTTATATGAATACCAATCTGGACAATGAACGTCATTAAACAACTTCAGGGCATAGAGTGGATGAAAATGACAAAGAAGACTTTAAACATGCTGGTAAATTGATAATACAGCCATGAAAGAATATGCTGCATTACATGAATGCAATTGGTCAATTAAATTTTATCTGTATAGCTTATATGAGCAAATAATATTAAATATTTAAATTTGAATGTTGCCCATTTTATCTCATATGTATTTCACAAATATTCCTGATTATATTTCTAGAAAATCATTTTTGATGGGCCAGAAAATAGTACTGCATTTAACTTCTAATATTTTCTCTCTAAGTTGCTTCATCCTGATATTATATGAAAGAAAGATTCACTTTTTAGCTTACCAAAATTCAATTTAAATAAATTATCTTGAGGGCATTCTGCTTTTTCATACTTGAGAGCTTTAAAGAGAAAGAAGAAGAAAATAATACTACACTCTTTAACAATTGTTTTTCTAGGAAAGTTTTAGTTTCCTATTCCTTTGTTTTGTATTTTTATCATTTTTTATTATCTATTTGTAAGTGGTACAAAGGGCTTTCAACTCAACATGCCAATTCTATGTGTAGAATGCATCTTGATCAGTATCACCCTTTCCATCATTCTCCCCACTTCCAACCATTGCAACATCAACTGGCACTATGTTTCCTAGTGTCACTTCACAAATATCGGTATTATTTATGACTTTCTTCACCCACAGTTCTCTCTATTTACTCACCCTTCTCCCTTTGTCCCACTCCCCACCACCAAGAAAGGTATGCTTCAACTTCCTGGCTCTTAATTGTATAAATGGTTTTATATTGTAGAAGTTCATCTCTACACATACTATACTTTCCTGATTTTGGTTGTGTATATAGGCGTCTGTCCCTGTATATTTTTCATTTTAAAAAATTTATTGTTATCATAAAAATGAATACAGAGGGGATTACAGTTACATAAGTCAAATAATGAGCACATTTCTTGTTTTTTATATGTTTTTTATTGTGAAAACACTTTACAGAGAGGTTACAATCACATGAGCAAGGTAATGAGTACATTTCTTATCAAACATTGTTGCCTCCTCCTTTGTTTTTCACCTACTATCCCTTCCCTCCATCTTCACAACTACATTCCCTTCCTCCCACTCTCCCCTCCCCTCTGCCTAAATTGTAAAGTTTGTTTTTTGACATAGAGTCTTGTACATCTCATTGTTGCAATGGGTCCACCTGTATCCCTATTTAAACCATTGGTTTTTTCCCTTCCCCTCCCCAAATCAACATCAAATACACTAAAAACAGAGGTTATACCATGTTGTGTGTGTTGGGGGGGACATACAAAGCAACAAAAAAAATCACCTTATAAATATGTTAGAAACAATAACAAGAAAGAAAAACCTCTTGAGTCCTTATCTTGGGGTTCGTTTCATCTAACATCGTCTTATCTGATCTTTGCTGCTTGTCTTAGACATATACTAGTCATTGCAAATAAGAGAAACCATAGGACCTATGTTTCTTTGGGATACTGTTACTGTTCCCTCCTCTCTCCAAGTTTTTCCCTCCCAGCCCCACCCACAAGTTGTGTGGTTCATTTTCAACATTTTATATATATATATATATATATATATAATATAAATATATAATATAATGTAAATATATATATATATAAATGTTGAAAATGAACCACACAACTTGTGTATATATACCTATATATTTTTTAATATAGGTATCTATTTTATATCTAACTTCAAGTTATGAGAAGAAACATGTATCCTTTGTCTGTTTAAGAGTAATTTATTTCACTCAATGTAAGACAATTTCCAGGGCTCTGAGACAGAATATCTCTAAGTAGCCCTCTCTTGCCTTGAACTTATGATTATTTTGTCTCCACATCTCAAGCACTGAAATTACAGATATGAATCATCATGCCAGGTTCAAGGACTTTTCTTTATTTTCTTCCTTTGCTCTAATAATCTATAGATTGTAATTTACTGACTAATTTCTTTCAGTTTTTTTCTTCGTCATTTTCCTTTTCCATTCTCCACCAAAAGTTATTTTATGGTTATAGGTTAATTTATTTTTTAAGTGTTTTAATGAAATAAGCACTGTATTTTCAAAATGGGAATGCTTTCAGAGCAGAGATTCCAATAAAAATTATTTGGGGAGTTCAGAGGAAGGTGGTGGAGGAGAAGCTGAAGGCTAAACAAGCTCTCACATAGAAAGCAATTTTAGTGTTCCAGTGAACAGTCCTAGGCTAGAGAATCACACTAAGTGTGCCATCACAATACAGAGAGCTTGGGCAGAGAGGGAAAATCTAGGCAATGAGGCTGATCTGAGCACTTGCTGGTAACCGTGGCTGAGGCAGCTGTGGCAGCAGCAGAAGTGGCCATAGCTACCATACCTACAACAGAGAGAGTCCGGGACAGAGGCACAAGATACAGTGGGTGAGTGGATTCTACTCAACACCAGCAAGAACTGACAAGGAACAGATATCTTCATCCTGCAGATCACAGACAAGAGACAGCCCAGGAACCAAGACTCTGGCATAAGTAGAACTGTGACATCCTCACTCCTTCTCAGGGAGAAGAGGAGGGAAGGCTGTCCCTCCCCCACCACTGGAGATCTCCATCTTTGATACTGACAAAAGCCTGGCTGAGCAGCTAGCTCAAACTCAGGACTTGGAAGAAAACAAAAGAGTCAATTAGCAGGTCACAGGATCCTGACCTGACCTGCTAGGATCAGCTCCACCCAGAGGAAAGTTGCCCAGCCTAGGCAGAGAGAGCTCCACCCCCCAGAGGAGTGACTGTCTTCACAGGGTAAACAGAGCCAGAGGCTGCCCCTCCCTACAGCAGCCTAGACAATCAATTAAAATTCAGTAAACATAAACCCTGAGAATTGCTCCAGGCTGGTCTCTGTGAGTGCCTCAGGAGCTAGCCCCTCAGGGAAAAACTGTTTTCTGAAAGGCCTCAATCCTACCCAGAACCTAGTCTCCTCATCACAGCATCTCCAAACTAGAGGAAACAGCCATGTCCCTCTTTAGTGATAATCAAAGCAGGTCACACTCCCCCTGAATTAGCCTGGGAGGAGGATCACAAAATCCAAGGTAATGCATAGCATTTTTCTGCCTGCACCAAAAAACTGACTTAAGAAACCAATCAAGCCATAGGAAAACCACACACCACAGTAGACCAGAGACTCCAACAAGAGACTGGTTATGGACACAGGGGAGATGCAGGATCTTCCCATCCCCCCACAAAAAAAACCACAAAGAACTCTTTTTTGTACCTTTTTAAAATTTTTAATCTCTTAATTGTTTTCTATTAACGTTTTTCTCTTCTCATAATTTTTATTTTAGGTGTGTATGTTTGTGTGTGTGTGCTTTGTTTGTATTTCATCTGAACTTTTGGTCCTTTTTTTTATTCTTTTCATTTTTTTCTTTCTTCTTTGAGTGATTTAATTGCTGTTCTGCTCATCCCCAGATATATACCCATTATCCATTATCAGACCTTATACTCCATTGTGTTAGCACTTAATCCAGGAATTTATTACTCAATTCACAAACTCTTAGGCTTAAATTCTTTAATAGCAATATTATCTCTTTATACGTATATAATTTTCAAGTAACCAATTTTAAGAATTTTTATTTTTTAGTTTCTCATGGCTCCTTTCTAGCCTTCCCCTCCTCTCATCCTATCCTTCTTCTCAATATCATTTCTTTAAACTTAAATAATTTTTAAATGTTTCAGGTTTTAAATTTAAATTTTTGTTTTTCCATGTTTCTTTTTTCTTTTTTTAAATCTCTTTCCTATCATTCTGTCCAATCTAATTCCCTCTCTGAGATTAGGACTTGGTTGAATTCACTCTCCTTTCACCTCTCCACATCCTTCTAATCCTATTTTTCCCCACATTTCTCCCTAAACCTAGTAATTTCTGGTTTGCCAAATTCTTCTATGCTGTTCTTAGCCCATTAATCAATAGTTGTTTGATGTTGAATAGACTGTATATGTTCAACTAGATTGAATCTGAAGCCATTTTGACTGTGCAACTACAGGATTTGGTTGATGCTTACCTTAAAATAGTGTTCTAGCACAAAATTGTTGTTACTTTCATACCTAATGGGCAGAACAAGTAGGAAAAACACAAGAAAAATGGCAAGTCAGGGTATCTCAACTCCTACTCATGATAATCAGGTGACAGACAGTTAATGAATAATCCAAAGGAGAGTTCCCCAAAAGGTCTACAAACACTACTGGTAAACATGGTGAATGAAAAGATTGAAAACCTGCAAAGGATTCAGTGTGATCATGATAGGGAGAGAGAGGGGGCAAACCAAAGTTTAATATAGGAATCTCTTGAGGATGAGGAAGCTACTCAAAGATTGATACAAGAATTGTGTGAGCAGGTTGAGAACAGTCAAAGAGAAATAAAGGAATTGCGTGAGCAGGCTGAGAACAGTCAAAGACAAAGACAAGAATTGCGTGAATGCGAGGAAGCTAATCAAAGACTAATGCAGGAATTGCGAGAGTGGGATGAGAATAGACAAAAATCAATAGAGATCAATATTCTTGTAATCCATAAACAGACAGCTGAAAGAATTCAGGGAAACTACAAAGGGAATGCTGAATGGTGCCCGACAGAAGCATTGGGAGTCCAAGGAAACTATAAACAATCAACGAAGTGATTTGAGAATAAACACTGAACACCAATTAAGAAAGTAAAGAAGGGGGAGGCGACAAGATGGCGGAGGAGAAGCTGGAATCTGAACAAGCTCTCGCATAGAAAGCAGTTTTAGAGTTCCAGTGAACAGTCCTAAGCCAGAGAAACACACCAAGTGTGCCATCACAGGACAGAGAGTTAGACAAGTGAGAGAAAGCCAAGGCAAGAATACACATCTGAGCACCAGCCAGCCGCCACCGGCGGCGGCGGCGGCGGCGGCCTCCGCAGGGTCGCAGTGGAGACCGCCCCGGGGCTATACCTGAGCGCTGAGAGTACGGGACAAAGGAGCCAGACGCAGCGGGCGAGCGGATTCTACTCAACACCAGCAAGAACCGACAAGGAGCAGACAGCTTCATCCTGCAGTTTGCAGACCAGAGAC
>NW_012267311.1:802478-802790 GCF_000151885.1 Dipodomys ordii | reverse complement strand
ACAAATCCAAGAAATATGATGAATCTATTCAACATTTGGAAGACACCATCAGAAGGCCTAATCTGAGGATAATAGGTGTAGAGGAGCACCTCGAGAGAGAAGTTAATGGTCTAGGAAATTTGTTTAACAGGATCCAAGCAGAGAACTTCTCAAACATGCAAAAAGATAGGCCTATTAAGATACAAGAATCTTTTAGAACCCCAAATAGACCAGACCAGAAAAGAACATCCCACTGTCACATTAGGATACAAAGCTGGTTCAATATACATAAATCAATTAATATAATTCATCACATCAACAAGAGCAAGGATA
>NW_012267311.1:658750-801018 GCF_000151885.1 Dipodomys ordii | reverse complement strand
GCATTGCCCCATTTGTTAGGAAATGGAAAGACTTGGAAAAAATTATATTAAGTGTAGTAAGCCAGGCCCAAAGAAACATAGGTCCCATGGTTTATTTGTAATAACTAGCATATATCTGAGACAAGCAGAAACGTTCAGATAAGTTGATGTTAGGTGAAATGAGCCCTAAGAGAGGAATTCAAATTTTTTTTGTTCTTGTGATTATTTCTAACATATTTATGATGATTTCCTTGTTGCTTTGTATGTCCCTATCCCATGGCGTATCTTCTATTTTCACTGCATTTGATTTTGGTATACTTTGTGGAAGGGAAGGGAAAAAACATATTGTTTAAACGGGGATACAGGCGAACCCATTGCAACAAAGAGATGTACAAGACGTTATGTTGAATAAATTTACTTTACAACTTTGGCTGCGGGGGAGGAGATGGGAATGGATGGAAAGGGGAAACAAAGGAGGAGGCAACAATGCTTGATAAGAAATGCATTCATTATCTTGCCCATGTAATTTTAACCCCTCTGTATGGTATTTTCACAATAAACAAAAATAAAAAGAAAGAAAAATACATATTAGAGTTCTACCATTTGAGCCACAACACCAAAAATAATTTTTTTTGGTTAATGGTTTGGCCTTTCCCATCTATGTTGGGCAGCCTCATGAATAGGGTAGGGAATTACTTCAAATAGGAATAGAAGTTATTTGGGCATCAAGATCCTTAAACATGGACTTTTATTCAGTTGTCTAAAGTTAGTCTTCTATACATGAAATTTACTCTGTATTTTCCCCTTCTTTTTGTTTGCCAGGCACCTCTCTGCTTGCTGTCACAGAGAACAGCTATTCCTGTCTGCAGGGAGATCTGCTTGCTGGCTAAGTCTGGCCAGTAAAGGAAACAAGAGAGGCAGTGCAGGTATTCTGGTGTATGTCTGCATTCACTGTGGCATATCCACAACCTTCCCTGACCTTTTGACCCTAGTCCTCACAATATGTTGCTGCTTTCCTGTTGTAGCAACTTTGAGAGACTTTCCAACCTGTACCATGACAAGGGTGTCAGGTTGATGTTAGTGTCTGGTTTTATGTGAAGAAGTCATGTCAGTTACATGACATGGATTCTTTCAGTAAAATGTTCCCATAACCAGAAAAGTTTCCATTTATATATTTGAACCGTTTTTGGTATGTATTTTTTGTTGTTGTTGGTAGTGGGGCCTGAACTCTGGGCCTGGTCGTTGTCCCTCAGCTCTTCAGCTCAAGGCTGGTGCTCTACCACTTGAGCCACAGTGCCACTTCCGTCTTTTTCTGCTTATGTGGTGCTGAGGAATCAAATCCATGACCTAATCCATCCGAGGCAAGCACTTTACCACTGATCAGCCTTCCCAGCCCAATTTTTGGTCACATTATGTATGTGATCATAGGATATTTAATTTGTCTTGTTAAAGAGATTTTCATTTTAGGCAGCATTTACACTAGCAATGATGTAATATAATGATGTAGTAATGATGTGATAAATAAGGTCACATAAATATTCTTCAAGTAACCTAAAGTAAAATAAAATGATAACATGCTTTCTCAATGATTAGTATTGGTTATATGCTTCTTTTGTATTATGTGCTTTTTTAACTTGACTCATGATTGCTTTTTCCAATACCAGTCATATTTATTTCTCTGCTCTATATGAACATATTTAGTAGTTATGATCTAGACTGGATGTTTGGTTCATGAGAGAAGAGTTTATTTAATTTAAGGTGTCAAAAGAACTATATCCTCAATTTTTACTCCAATATATGTAGAGAAAAAATAGCTAAATAAACATATCTACTAATGAAACTTTTGTTCAACTTGGCTACATTCAATAATAATGTATGAATTAGAATTTTTTTCTTAATAAAATAGTTAACTTGTTTATTTACTTTGAGATTAATATAAAATTAGAGATTGTATGAGAATATTAAGTGGATTTAATATGGCTTCCATTCACTGTTTAGTTTATTATGGATATGTGCTATAATAAAGGCAAGGAACTGTAGTAATAGAAATTCTGGCTTATAAGATGAATGTAACAATTATGTGTTGTCATTAATGGATTTTTCTGTCAATATATAAATATTTAGAACATTTTTTATTGTGAAAATACCATACAGAGAGGTTACAATTACATGAGTAAGGTAATGAGTACATTTCCTATCAAACATTGTTGCTTCCTCCTTTGTTTTCCCTTATCATTCCTTCTGATCTTCAGCCCCCTACTCTATCCCCTCCCCTCACCCCCCTGCCCCCGCCTCACCCCCTGAACCAAAGTTGTAAAGTTCATTTTTTGACATAATGTCTTGTACATCTCATTGTTGCAATGGGTCCTCCTGTATCCCTATTTAAACAATTTGTTTTTTCCCTTCCCCTCCCCAAATTATACCAACATCAAATACAGTGAAAACAGGAGTTATACCGTGGGGGAGGGACATAAAAAGTAACAAAGAAATCCTCATAAATATGTTAGAAACAATAGCAAGAAAGAAAAAACGTTTGACTCCTTATCTTTTTATATGATGTCTTGATTGAAAGAAATTTCTGAGAAAAAATATCTCTTACCTTTTGAAAGAAAGATACTTGATAGTTATTGTATAAGATAAATAAGGTAGATAATTTTGTCCGTTATGTTTTATTACAAAATGGTCTCTTGTTTTTCTTGTGAGTTTTGTGTCATATTTAAGGGAAAGAAACATGTGTTTGGACTAAATATTATTTGCTGCATAAATGTTGAGAAAAAATTATTGAAGTTTATATATTTTCCTCCTAAAAGAATAATATATAAATCTTTTATTTCAAACTGTAGCATAATATCTAGCACTAAAATATTTTAAATAAGTTTTTATTGTGTAAATACTGTACAGAGGGGTTACAGTTACATGAGCAAGGTAATGAGTACATTTCTTATCAAGCATTGTTGCCTCTTCCTTTTGTTTTTCCCCTACCATCCCTTCCCTCCCATCTCAACTACATCCCCTTCCCTTATTTCCCTCCACCTTGCCTAAACTGTAAAGTTCGTTTTTTGACATAGTGTCTTGTACATCTTATTGTTGCAATGGGTCCACCTGTATCCCTATTTAAACATATTTAGAGGATAATATATAAAAGCTTGTTTTTAAGGAGTCTTTTATATAAAATCTATGTAAATTACTTGAGGCAACATTTAAGATAAAAAAGTCATTTTTTTGAAAATCAGTAATTGGATTACACCATTTCATGAAGCATATAACCTTCTGTATTATAACTGATTTAGTACTTTAATTTCAGCGTGGGGAGAGCTTTTAAGAGGCTTTTAGATTAAGGCACATCCCATGCAATGCTGGGATGTTTAATGTGTCTAGTGCTGAGTAAAGTAGGAAAATGTAGCCACACTATTGAGGGTTAACAATGGATTCATAAAAAGAAGTTTTTCACCATGAAGTTTATGTCAGTAAAATATATATGCGATCTTTTCTAGATTTTCCTAAGGGAAGAAAGATGATAATTTTCCTGTAAGTGATTTATTAACCACGGTATCTCATAAGAAAGGATACGGTGTGTTAGGGGCAGATCAAGAACATTTAAAAAGTTAAGCCAGGATGTTTTCTCCATCAGGGAAAAGATTCAGTTTGTGACTACTACTATGGGTCTAAAACACAAACTGCGAGCTAATGAGACAGTATTATGTATCATACTAAATAGTCCTTGGCTGTGGGCTGCCCGTAGGAAGGAAGTATAAAACTTCTTTGAGAGTAGTGCTGGGCTGGGAAGGTGGCTCAGTGGGAGAGTGCTTGCCTTGCTTACATGAGGCCCTGGGTTCCATTCCTCAGCAAGACATAAACAGAAAAATCTGGAAGTGGCACTGTGGCTCACGTGGTAGAGTGCTAGCCTTGAGCTGAAGAGCTGAGGGACAGTGCCCAAGCCCAGAGTTCAGGCCCCACCATTGACCAAAAAAGAGTTGTGCTGCCCAGCTAAGGAGGTTAATCCGGGGACACTGTGAATGACTAACCTATAGAGAAGCTAGGTGATAAGTGTGTGGACACATTAATCATAATCTATGTAGGATACGGGAGTAATCTTTGTAACCCCACTCTTACAGTAGTTCTTGCAATTCTAAATCAATTATTGAAGAAATGTGTTTATCAACATCCAGAAAAATTTAGTGTGTCTTCCCTGCCATGGCTGGTCCTACTTAATCATATATCTGATGTCCACTGTACATGAATACAGCTTCCTCCTAGAATATGTGTCTAGATGAATGAAGCACTTGCCTTTCAAGTGTGGAGAACAAATTAAAATCACTTAAAAAGTTAACTTCATTTAGAAATGGCAGTGCCTTAGGGCTCAGGCTATTCTTGGCAAATCAGATATTCAGTAGGGATAGCAGGTATTTCTACTTTGGAAAGGATGGTCAGACATCTATATTTATGTCTACCTATATCCATATCTATATCTGTTTATGTACTTATTTTTCTATGTATATGACTGGTATGCTCAAAAACAAGCATTCTATGAATAGGTGATCATAACCTTTATTAACCAAGTGATATTTTTCACGATATGTGTCTGTGAGAGAAAAAGTACTATGTGTGTGTGTACACTGTGAGTCACACTCCTACACATTTTGATTTTAGTTTATTCTTTAGATAAGGTCTTTCTTTTGTCCAATGGTAACCTTGGATCCTGATCCTCTCTCAGCCTTTGGAATAGCTGAGATTGTAGGTGCGTGCTGTCATTTCAACCCGTCTAAGTATTTTTGTCTCATAATTTGTTCATAAATTATAATGATCATTATTCTCCTTTATTAAAATTTTAATGATCTAGAACCTTTATTATAGACATGTCTCTTCTTTATGCTGTACTTCAGTTTAAATTTTCAGTATACTTCAAACATTGTATTAGAGATTGGTATTGTATCACCATGCCCAAACCTCTCTTGATACAAAAATATTTTCTTTATTTTCCATATATTTCATTTTTGAACCACATCAGTGAATTATATTTTAGTATACTGGAGTTTAATTACCTGGGGAAAATTGCCTTCCAGTGATTCATGACATGACGCTTCAATCTAGTCAACAATCTTTCTAAGTAATCATCTTTCCTCTGAAAAACTAATGAAATATGAAGCAAATATTTCATTTTATCTCTACAAATCATCAGACAAATTATAGGCTATAACACTGAAGTATAATATTAAATCAAAGTTCTTCCCTTAACATATCCTTGCAAAATTAATAGATATGCAACCTGAAAAGCACCTATTTTTACACTATTCATAGGTAAAATATATATTCTAACTGGAAAAATATTTACACTTTAGATAAATAAACATTTAACTGAGAAAAGTTAATTATAACAAACTTAATGAAACACACTAAAGAAAATAAAAATGTTTTAATCTGTACTATTTTGTTCATTCTTTGCAAGTAAAGAACTATTTGCAGCTGTCCTATCCTCTCCGTCCTGTCAATGGGCAGATTCAAAGGCTGTAAATCTTATTTATGGTAAACTAATTCTTGGTTTTTCAGTTTTCTATGAAAAAATTATCATTGCCTAGATACAGCTGGTTATTTGGGTTTCATTCAATTGTTTTGACCTTGCCACCTCAAATAGAATAATTTTAGAAAAAGAGGTGCTGTGAGAAAAGCAATCAGGGTTCTTTCCCAGTAGTTATCAGGAACTAATGACCCAAACAACCTTGGATGGTCCAATGTACATTTGTGTACTCTCAAAGGAAGAAAGATGTGTTGTTTAAAGAAAAGAACAGTTTCTTTACTGCCTTCTAACTTAAATGGGACAGGCATGCAATACTAAGGAACTCAAGATGAAATAGACATTGCGCTCATAATTTATAAATATGAACAATAAATGAAAGGAAATTTAGACAGAAGGCAGGATGGCACTGAGCAAATGCAAAGTGCAAAGCTTTCTGTCAACTAAGATGGCCATCTGAATGTAATAATGCAATTACAACATGAAGACAATGGAAGCCCTTGGGAAAACATTACAAAAAAAAAAAACCCAGAAAGTCTGGATGCTGGTGACCCTCGCCTGTAATCCTAGCTCCTCAGGAGGCTGAGATTTGAGGATCACAGTTCAAACCAGCTGAGGCAGGAAATTCCATGAGACTACACTCCAATTAAAGACCAGAAAACCCAAAGTGGTGCAGTGGTGCAAAGTGGTAGAGTGCTAGCCTTGAACAAAAGAGCTGGGACAGGGACAGGAATTCAAGCCTCATGAGAGACAAAAATCAAAACAAAACAAAAAACCCACAAAACAAATAAACAACAATAACAAAAACTTCTCTCTTAGAGAGAAGGTTGTGCTTGTTAAGTTTGTGGTAAGTCTTTTGTTTGCAAGTTTGAAGTGCAATGTAACTCCAAAATGCTGGAGAAATAAAAGGAAGAGTTTTTTTTATACAGTAAATGAGTTTAAAGATAACAACAAGAAAGCACTTATAGCTGAAGGAGATTTGTTGTAAAATGTTTTTCTTTTTTCATAAAGTTCATGTTAATTACAGTGAAAAATTTCAACATTACATACCATTCTACTTGCATTGTGTAGCTTTCCCAGAATAAACTTTTATGTCTAGATTGGAGCTAAGATTCTCTAGCAGAATTTGATATAAGAAAATACAAAAAGCTTCATAGGGAAGGTGAACACATCTAGAGAGGGGAAAGAAATGACATTTCTCTAAGAAAATGGAATATTGTTGAGAAAGATCAGAAGGATTCAACTTACTCTAGGATTCTGGTAATAAACACTATTAAGCATTATAAATTACATTTCAGTATGGTTAAACCATACTGGAATGTGGTCTCTAAATCCCATAGTCATAACTTGCTAATTCTTAATACTTGGAGCTATAAGCATCTGAATCTGTCAGCTAATCACACAAGTTTTGGTGTTCAAAGACCAGACAATGTCAATTTTCAAAAAGCTATTAGTAACTTGCACATAGTTTCTGAGTAGAGCAAAAAGATGTGAGCTAGTTGATTGGTAATTACTGTTGATGGGTAATGAATGCTGTTATCTGACTAATAGAGATACTGTTGGACAGGCATATATATATATATATATATATATATATATATATACACACATACATAAACTGAAACTGAAACTCATCTGGAACCTGCTGTAAGCTTGCAAATACCCAGGAAGTGTTCTGTTGGAAAACGCATTCCAGGGATGATGAGTATTTCATCCCCCACAACATCTGTTCTCTGTTTCTTTTGGGAGGTTAAGAAAGAAAAAAAGCCAAGTATTCTCAAAGTTAAAGAATCTTATAATAACCCAAGCACACTACTAGAAGCATGAAGTAGAAAACCTTTTCTTAAATTTGATAACCCATTTTATAGCCTTTATCATCACTTCCAGAGGCAATATTGCTTAGGTAGTGAAACAAAATCCTAATCAAGATTTAATACTCATAAATAAAGTGGCACTAACACATACATTTGGTAATAAGCTTATTTCCTTAAATATTACCATTCTAGGTATTAGAATTAAGGTTCAGGATGAAGGGAATGAAAAAGTGAGTTGAGATTGTCAATGAATCTTAAAATTTAAGAAAGCATGTGAAAAGAGAAAGTAAAGATGAAAAAATGACTACTGGAATCTTGGCACTTTCTCGAAGCATTTTCTATTTAATAGGTGTTAGTAATCATTGTAATTTTGATAGTTTTCCCAGGTCACAAATTTAATCATGTAGAAGTACAGCTATTGTCTTAAAGTTTTAAGGCCACATTATATCCCAAAATAGAACAATTCACACTGAAAATAAAACAATAACAAATGTAATACTCTTAGAATCTTTTAGTCAAATAAAAATAAATTCATTGTATTTAGAATTCTAATTAGCTTGTCTTTTAACCTAAAAGCTTTGTAGCATGGTGTATTCAGATAGTTTTTAATATGGTAAAGTATAATTGATTTCATGAGATCCTTGCACGTAGTCAACCCTCCACACAGCTGATTCCACTTCTTTTTTAAAAAAATTATTGTCTTGAAGTAGTTGTACAAGGAGGTGCCATTTAACAAAGCAGTTTATGGAAACAATGCATCTTGATCAGTGTCATCTTCTTCAGCATTCTCAGCCCCTCCTTTGACCCACCCTTTCCTTTATTTTCTTCATTTTGTGGTGCATACAATGAATTCTTGATTGTATTCTCCCCCCACTTCTCTGTGATTTGTCTACTTGTCTCTCATTGACCCCTCTGCCCCACTAGTGTTTCAACTTCTAATGAATCTTTTAGTATACAAACTGATGAAAAATACACAAACAGAAAAATGAATAGAGAAGTAGCAATAAATGTGTTCACATACCTTACTGCATTTATGTCTACTGCATTGTTTTTCTTTACTACATTTCTAATTTCTACCTATATTGTTGCTGGACAAAATCTGAAACTAATCTAAGCTTACAAGAAAAAATGATGGTATCAATATAGGCCCTCATTGATGTGGGGTTTTCATTACATTCTCACTTGTTGAGCTGATTGTTAGTGCTCAAGAGATCTCATGCTGACGTAGAGAGAGGACATAGCTGATCTACTAGGTTTTCCCACATTTTTCTTACTATCAAATTTTTGAGAAAGAATTAAAAGAGAATACCAAACAAGGAACTGGGAAAGAGCTTTAATTGCAGAACCCAAGCATTCACTGAAGGGGTTAGCATATATGTCTAGGACAAGCAGAAAATGTCAAAAGCTATGTACGTATGACAATAGAAGGTGATGATAAGCGAAATGAACCCCAAGGTAAGGACACAAGAGGTTTAATCTCTCTTGCTGTTGTTTTTTCATGAATTTATAATGTGTTATGTGATTTTTTTTGTTTCTTTTGTGTGTTTTTCCCCCATGATATAACCTCTGTTTTTACTGTATTTGATCCTGGTGCCCTGCATCTTGAATATACATTTTTCTAATTTGGGGAGGGAAAGTGCTACAACAAAATGATTAAATAAGGATACAGATTGACCCATTGTAACAATGAAATGCACAAGACATTATGTTGAAAACGAACTTTACAACTCTGAGGGTGGGGGAGAGGGAGAAATTGGGGAGGTCTGGAGGGAAGAAATGGCAGGGGAAAAACAAAGGAGGTAAGAATGCTCAATAAGACATGTACTCATTACCTTACTCATGTAACTGTAAGCCCTCTGCACAGTATCTTTACAATAAAAATATATACAAAAAGAACGGTTAATTCTCACAAACCTAAGTTTGAAGCAAAATTTTAATATGGAGTATTCCCAGAATAGGTCAGGTTATTCCAAGTATATAAGTCTACAGGCTTTTCTGTCCTTACATGGCATTTTCAATGTTTTTTTGGCAGCAGATTAATGATACAAATAGCTAAAATCATCAGGCTAACAATCTAAAAATGCTTTTGTAATGACGAAGGACAGTTAGCAGTCACCTCAGTTGGTCATGGTTTTCACTGTTTGATTGGTAACCCACCATCTGCAATACAACTCTACTGATATGCCAGCCTTTCGCAGCCATGCACTTACCATTTCCTGATGCCATCTAACCTGCCCATTGGCACCACTGAGCTCAAAAATAATTGCTTCACTGATGGGTCACAAATTTCTTCTGAGTCTCCATCATCCAGAGGCCCACACATTGAAATGCAAGTCACTTGTGAATGTGACAACTTCTCAATCTTATTTGAGGAGATTGTCCAGAGTAGAGGGTATAGGTCTCTTCTCTAAAGTTAAAATGCCATTAAGTATATTATTTTCCCTCTCTAATAATCTAGAGAAAGGTGCTACTCCTCAGATAAAGGAAAGAGAATAAGGGCAGGCAAACATTATTCTCTTTTATCTATACTACACCAAGAAAAATATTTTTTAAACTAAAAGCTAATAGTTGACACTTTAAAAAAATATTCTGACTCTTTTCTAATCACTGACTTGTGCAGCAAAAAATTCTCCTATCAAATTCCATAAAAGGAAAATAATGCTGGATACAGCAAGGGGAAAATGTGTCTATTTGGTATTACTTCATATCACCATCACATTTATTACTGTATCTGTTCATTCATTCATTTTCATCAGGTCAGAAAGCATCCTTCTTTAAAGGATATGGCCAGTTACTGACTTTTGGAGATATCCACCCCTTTTATTAAATATAAACTCCCATGTTTAGAACTGCATTTTAAATTTACTTGTCCCACACTGCAGCTCGAAACTCTTTCATCAAAAGATGGATGCAATCTGGGCACTGGTGGCTGATGCCTATAATCCTAGCTACTCAGGAGGCTAAGATCTGAGGATGGCAATTCAAAGCAAGCCACGGCAGGAAAGTCCATGAAACTCTTATCTCCAATAAACCACCAGAAAACTGGAAGTAGCACTGTGGCTCAAGTGGTAGAGTGCTCACCTTGAGCTGAAGAGCTGAGGGACAGCATCCAGGCCCAGAGTTCAAGCCCCACGGAAAAACGGTAGATGCAATTTGAGATTTGTTCTCTCCCATGTTCTTTTTTAAAACATTCTTTTTAATTAATTCTGTTTATTAATTAAATATCTTTTAGATCATAGTGAAAACAACAGTATAGAAATTAAAGATTATTTTGTTACAAGTCTTTGCTATCACTAAGTTTATACAGCCCTTCTCCAATTAACCGATTTCAATCTTTTATGTAGCATTGCAGATTATTTCCCTTTCATGCTTTCTAATAAATATAATTTAAGAGTGCTAAAATGAAAAAAATTCTTTTTTTTTCATCCTGCTAGGGCAAGATGAAGGGAATAGAACACTCTGAGTATCATCACTCTTCAAAGCAGACAAGATGACATTCACTTTCCACTGAAATGTTGTTGGTGTTCTCTACAAGCTGCTTATCTTTTGTGTCTCAGAAAAATTTCCTTCTAGCTTATCATCTGAATTTCTTCTTCATATATGCCCACGGTTCCTCCATGGTAAGTAAAGTGCTACTGTAGAGAGACTCCTGAGAATTTTAAGGCAGAAAGCCTTCAGATAATGTGAAAATAAGAGTTATTCTTCGTACGTTTGAGAATGACTGTCATGGCCCATTACATCTCTCTGAATGTTTAAAGATTTGTAGTTCTTCCTAGATTGCTTTCTTCAGATGATATTTCTCAAGGTGATAGTAATACATTTTCCTGTTTTCACTTGGCTTTGTATCTTAAAGGCTTGTTTGGAGGTACTGAGGGTTAGTAAGTTCTTGAATACATCTAATGGTTACACCCACACATTTTTTAAGAGTTAGTAGAAACTAACTATAGGAAGAACTGCCAAAAACTAGTAATTTCCAAAGTTTTTAGGGAAGTCTCAGCATATTAAATGGGTTGGAAGTTGTAATGCCTTATACTCAGAAACAATGGCATGGATTAGATTTTTCTCCAAACAGCACTTCAGGTTTGTGACTGAGGAGCTGCCCGTTGCTTCCCAGGCTCCCTCTACAAACCAGGGCACCTGCTGACCTATTTTAAAATCCAAACTTCTTTGTTTCTGAATTGTAAAACCTTTAGAGGGCATTGCCACATCAGAAATAAAATTTGTTTTCTCCTTTAAGAAAAAAGAAGCTTGTCAGAGTAAACATTGTGACCAAAGACAGAAACCCCTTTCTATCCTTGCAGTTACTATTTTGAGATTAAGCTCATACATTCTTCTTTGTTCAATGATTAGAAGAGTACCAGCTTTCCCATGCCATATTTAATAGGGTATTCAAACTATTTATTTGCAATCCTAATTTGAACCCATTCATCCAGTCATTATATTTCTGTTTTACTTACTTATTCCTTTTCAGTCATGAGTATAGAGTGTAGAGCAACAGACATAGGCTACTAGTAATTATTTTCTATAATCTGCAGAATAATTCCAAGCTTATGGAGTTTTTTGTTTTTGTTTATTTTTTAGTTGTCATACTTGAACTCATGGCTTGGGTGCTGTCCCTGAACTCTTTTGTTCAAGGCTAGTGCTCTGAGCTTTGAGCCACAGTTCCATTTTTGGTTTGTGAGTGGTTAGAGATAAGTCTCATAAGGACTTTTCTGCCTGGGATAGCTTTGAACCTCAATTCTCAAATCTCAGCCTCCTGAGTAGTTAGATTACTCACGTGAACCACCAGCACCAAGCTATTTTTGTTTTTGTTTGGTTGCTGTTGGTTAAATTAAGCTTATCATGAAACATTTCAGTTTACTAAAAAATGTTTGTAATAAATTAGCATTCTACTGAAAGATTTATAAATAGATGTTCATCTGTGTTCAAATGTGTATATACATGAACACATACACATTCATATATGTTATAATATATGTTCATATAGGTTACATGTATGAATAAACATTCCTATATATTCCCATATTCATATGAACACATATGTATGTTCATGTATGATATGAACACATATATGTTCGTATATTCATAAACTATCATATATAGGCTTACTATAGTAATACCACACATTTTAAATCACTAATTTATTATTTTGGAAAGCTTTGTAGTTCTGAGCTGAATTTTTTCCAAATATAAAAGGAATGCTCTGTGGTGACTGCTGATGATTATGAGCATAGTTTAATAAGAGCAACGTCCCTGACTTGTCTCCCTCTGTTACTTTTGTTTTCATATTTTAAAGATGATTGAAAGTCTTCCTAGGTACTTTGCCCAATGCAGATACTGATAAGATAGTGAAAAAGACAACCCAGAAGGAGAACATGATGCAGTTCCTTCATATTTTACACCTATGTCAATTTTTGTAAAAATGAGAGGGCAAGATCCAAAATCCATTCATAAAATTTTGGCAACTTTCACTGACACCAAATTCCATCAGTCTGAATTAAAGAGACCATAAGAGAAATGTAACACTAAAAAATCACTCAAGTTAAATCACTCAGTTCAGAGTAAAAAACCTTACTGACAACATGAGATATCATCAATTATCTGATGTTTGAAGTCAGTGCTATAAATTGAACTACTGTACCTATTCCCTGCACATGCTTATGTAAAACATCTAAGAAATGATTCAAAAGCAAGTAATAGTGCTTGGAAGTTTAGAGCATTCGATAAAATTTGATATGATTAATTGTTCAACCTGAAAGTGATATCTTCAAATAGCCTATAAAATAATACCTCATGTATTTCAAGGTACTTCATATATAGATTTGAAAATATTTTTATCTCACATCTAGATTATTAAAATAATCTTCGTTTTATAGTCTCTGTGATTAAGACATGTTTTCTTATAACCTACTTTGTTTGAATTGTCCCTTTTCAATAAAGCCATACTAAATTGAATCATTGGGTAAATTCTGCTTTTAAATTCTGTATTAGCATCAAATTCTTTTAATGTTAATTAAGCTGAAAGGTCTATAGGAAATGTCTTTTATGACATAAAATCTTCATTTCTTCCTGGCCTCTTTATCAAATTCATTTATATGTTCTGGTACTTAAACACTTTTGTTTTACTTATTCTTTTTTAATCTGAGTATATATGTCTAGTATTTTCTGTCTAGATGTAAAATATTTCCCCTAATTGAAAATAAATTCTTCCAGAGAATAGCATTTGCATTATTTTCTTTCTTTTTTGCCATAATTTTGCAAGAGAAAAAACAACAGAGACATTACTGTCAAAATCCATTTTCATGGTAGCAAATATTTATTGACAAATTGCTACTGCCTGAAGCTATAATATATTTACTACACATCACATAAAAGCAAGTAATAAATAGGCATTGTTATAAGTTTATTTAAATATAAAACTATTAAGCTTAGAGGTACTATGTATTTCCATCAATAATGAAGAGAATATTATAATTCTGATAATCTGAATATGTTGACATATTTTAGTAGGAAAACCACCGCTTGCCTAATGTAACTATTGATTTTTCAGGATAGAGGTTGTGAATTTCTGAGTTAGATTAGCAATATATAGTTAAATAAACTTTGTTATATAACAAAAACATTCAAATAAAATCTACTAGGAAATGTTTGCATCAAAAACATATTTTCATGTTCAATACAATTCTAAGATCTTGTCAACTGTAGGATATAATTTTTATATCATATGTTTTAACTAATAACTTTTTTGTGTGTGCTCAGGGCTAGTACTCTACCATTTGAGCCACAGAACCACTTCCAGTTTTTGAGTGGCTAATGAGAGATGAGTCTTACGTTGACTTTTCTGCCTGGGCTGGCTTCGAATTGGGAGCCTCAGATCTCAGCCTCCTGAGTAGCTAGGATTATAGGCATGAGCCACTGCTTATAACTTTTATCTCGGGTAAAATAAACATCAACAGTTTAAACTTCTTTTTTCTTAATTTCAAATGTGTCTTCAAAATAAAAATTCTAATTTGTCTCAGTAATTCATTAGATTAATGTACTTAATAAAAATATTCATATTGTTGTACTTATAAGAGCAGGCAGGGTCCACACATTTTTTTGTTTCTTGTCATTTTCTCTATTAATGTAGTCCTTGCTCTCTTCCATTATTAGTTTCATAAATATAAACTTATATTTTAAAACCTAACACACCTTTCAAACATGTGAATTAAGGTTAATACTAAAAATAGATACCTAACATAGTATTAAATGTATTAAATATATTATAATTGAAGTTCATGGTTTAAATATATAATTCTAGTCTATTGATTTTTTTTGTCAGTCATGGGGCCTGTATTCTGGGCCTGGGCGCTGTCCCACAGCTCTTCAGCTCAAGGCCAGTGCTCTACCACTTGAGCAACAGTGCCACTTCTGGCTTTTTGTGTTTATGTGGTGCTGAGCAATTGAACCCAAGGCCTCATGCACGCAAGGCAAGCACTGTACCACTGAGCCACCTTCCCAGCCCTCTATTGAAATTTTAAAAGTAACATTGACATACTTGAATAGAGAAGAGTTCCAGGGAGATGCTCTGCTTTTCTATTGGGGATCTAAGATATTTGTATGGACTGGAGGTGTTTACACACATAGACCCTTCTGAAGAAAAGTCAAGATTATCACTTTGAAAAAGAAATATTGAAAACCCCGCAGTATTTTACCATTTTCCTCATTAGTATTCTCTAAATAATATTAATATAAGAAGGTTTCATTTGAGAAAAACAACATCAAGCTTATCCTACCGATATGTTTTATGAGCAAAGCTTTATTGCATGTTTAATTTATTTAACTAACACTGTAGCAAACATTCATGCTGAGCACATTTCTTTTTGCATCCTGTAAAGTAGATAATATGATTTATGGACCACCAACTGCCTTTGGGTGGTTTAGAAAGAACTTAAAAAGAAATTGACTAAAGAGAAGCTTCTTAATCTAGCCTACTTTTGCTTCTGTGTCATTGAATTGAAATGCATAGTATCAAATTAAATACACACACACACATATGAAAGGATGATTAGCATTGTAATACTTTGGGATAAATATGAAAAACAGATTTTCTGTACCCTAAGAACTAGAAGCAATGATGAGAGAAATTAAAAACCAAAATAAACCGGGATCATTAACCACAGTCTCAATATTGTTAAGGCATCTTCTTGTTCTAAACAGTTTTGAAGGAATGCTAGTCAAGATCCTTGCTTTCAAAGCCAGTTCCAAAATTCACAAGGTACAACAAGGGACATAGAATGGCTACTCACTTTGAAAGAGAATAAATATGGAGAACTAGCATTAGCCGAATTCACAATGTAGTGCAATGCAATAAGAATGAACACAATGCATAATGGTATAAAGACAGGCAATAGATCAAAGTAGCAGCCTAGGAAGACTGAAAACACATATACACCTGTAGACCATTGACAAAGGTAATTCATAGCCACAAGGGTAACATGTTGAGCAAATGCAGCTGGGAAAAATAGCTATCGCTCTGTGGGTGTCCATACATATGTACACCCAAGCATTTAGGTACTTCATGACTGAGTTAAATGTGGGATTTGCAAGAGCATCTAAGTGGCGTAGGTGATGATAGACTTATTTTCATGATGATTATTTAATGGTGACAATCCTATGTCAAATTTTATATCATTTCCCCATCCAAACTTAAAGTGCATTCTATCTATGTTTGTTATACAAATATAAAATTACATTGTTATCAAGCTATACAACTGATATATTTTTATACACTCTAAACCTTACCTATGCAAGACAGCAGAGGTTAGTTCTGGTGGCATACATATCCCGATAGACTCACAACTTGAGAGGCTGAGATGGAAGAATTGGCAATTGATGTCCATTTTGAGATATGTAGGAAATCCTAGTTTTATAAAACAAAAAGAAATACAACAACCATAGCAAAAATGATGGATGGGAAGGGATGGGAAGGGGAAACAAAGGAGGAGGCTACAATGCCTGATAAGAAATGTACTGATTATCTTGCCCATGTAATTGTAAACCCTCTGTACAGTATTTTCACAATAAAAAATGATGGAAAGAAAAATTTCATACATATGAATAGTAAGAGATATTGTTGAAATGTCACTGAGACCTGGCCCATTCTTGCTTGAGATGCTATTGAGAGAATGTTCATGTGCAGAAATAATATGTATAACAAAGCAATATTAATTCTGTCCATAGGAACAAATATATTCCAGAGATTACATTTCTGATCAACCGGAGGTTGTAACCAGTATTATAATTAAGTAAATAAGGTTGATATCAGTTATAAGCAATTAGCTTCTTGGAATTATTTTTAACATGTCATGGACAATTTCATCAATTAATGAATTGGATACAACTTTGATATGTATTTATTTTGTAATTGAACTAGAATAATTTTACCTTTTAGAAAATTATTTCTTAATAAAAATAATTAAATGACAACTGCAATTTTCTATCTTTTAAAGTCTTAATAGCAGTATAACTTGTCATATATGAGTTTTTTTGGCTAAAAATAGCAAACACAGAATGTATGTATATGCATATATGCTATATAATATACATATCAAAAATAGAATATGTACATATGTATGTGATTATATGTATCATATGTACATATGTATCATAAGTATATATAATTACATGGGCAATTAATTATACGCAACTATATATAATTATATGTACACATGTATGTAATTGTATGTATAAATAACACATATATTTATAACGCAAAATTGTATGTAATTATATGTCATTATATAAGTATATATGCATATATAATTACATATGTACATATAATTATTATAAATACATTATTCATTTATATATGTGCTCATATGTATACATATATATGTATTATATCCACCTATGTGTATATATATATAATACATATACATACATAGGTGTATATAATACATGTTTTATACATCATATATAAATGTACATGTATACATCATTTATAACATATATGTTACATATGTTAAAATATAACCTGCATAAATATATAACACATGTAATATATGATATATATTTTGTATTTTATATGCAATGTTATATCTTATATATTTTATATTATTTATGTCATAGAATCATATATATACGTCTAGCGATACATCGTATATAATGTCTACATAATTAACATAATATATAATATTTATACCTACATATAATTCATGTATATGTACATATAATTATATGTGTATATTATTTATGAATATATTATATATGCATATCATTATAGCCTACAATACACATCACACACACACACACACACACACACACACACACATATATATATATATATATGATCACATGTATGAATGTCCAATACAGATGTTCTTAAACATAAAATGGTTGATTTGAAAAGTTTTTACTTTATGATTCTGTGAGCAATACACAGTCAGTAGAAACTGGGTTCCAGACCATTGTTGTGGCTGGGATCAAAACTTGGCTCAGGAATCCATGCCAGTTTAGAATGTGACAGTGGACTTTACTCTGTGGGGGGTGCCACCCTTAAACACTGCTCAGAAGACTTCACATGGAATACTATTGTCACTGTGGGATGTGACAAGTTCAAACGTGATGTGCTCTTCAAAAGGGAGACAAGGTTAGAATCAGGTGCATCTTTTGTAGGTCAGTCTTGCACAGAAACACACTGGACAGTTGAAGATTGTAAGATGAAATTCAAGGAATAAGAATTCGAGATCAGTTGTATGCATTGACTATAAAAGATGGTTAAAGGAAAGACATTTAGTGATAAATCTTGCTGAATCAAATTCTGTATCAGAATATGACATTCATGAAAATATTTTTGGAATAGCTGTCAAATTTAGTCATTGGTAATCTAATTCCTTCAAAGAGGATATTTAGTAACTGTAATAGATATAAGAAATTATTGCTTGATATTGAGGAAGAAACAGCTTATCCTATGTTAGTTCCCACAACCAGAGGGGCAGTATTATCTGTCATAAAGATGTGCTTATTTGGTATTAGAAGTTGGTGACAGTGGTATAATCACTTGCATATTATTATGATGAGAAATCTTTCCTCAAATGGTGGTTTACACACACATCTATAGTGTACCAAGGAACAGCACATTTGTATATAAAGAAAAAATGCAAAGAATGCAATTTTGAAAGAAAACTTACTTTCAACGAATGTGTGAGATCCTTTTACAGGAAGTCAGCAGGGATTCTGCAGGAGCAAACCCACCTAGCAGGAAAGCTGGTGGGGACCAGTGCAGTGTGGAAATGCATTAAGAAGCCATTTCTATCTCATTGACAATTGCAACACTGGCACAGGAGACAAATTCTTTCTTAGTAATGAATAGAAGTCCTTCCATCTAAAAACAACCCTTACAGATCATCAACAAACATCCACGTAGTTTAGGAAGACATTCAGATTGAAAATACCCCTCCTCACCACATCACTCACACAGGAAAGAAATGATATGAATGCAATAAGGTAACTCACACAAGAAATAAACCACATGAATAAAAAGGTTGTGGGAAGTTCTTTCACCTCAAGTAAACACTTTCTTTACATCATAAGATTCATACGATGGAGATATATTATATTTATAAGGAATATGGCGATCCTTTTCACCAGAAAGCAAATCCTTATCGCTCTACTCAAACGGTGGTGTCGATCACTGCTCCAATCGGAGACCAGGACTTTATCATGGCGGAGAAGACTGAAAAGAGTGTGAAAATTGCACCTGGAGCTGTTGTGTGTGTAGAAAGTGAAATCAGAGGGGATGTGACTATAGGACCACGGATGGTGATCCACCCTAAAGCAGGAATTATTGCGGAGGCTGGGCCCATCATCATTGGCGAAGGGAACCTGATAGAAGAAAAAGCACTGATCATAAATGCTTACCCAGATCATATAACTCCTGACACTGAAGATCCAGAACCAAAACCTGTGATAATTGGAACCAATATTGTGTTTGAAGTTGGCTGCTATTCCCAAGCCATGAAAATGGGAGATAACAATGTCATTGAATCAAAAGCGTACGTGGGCAGGTATGTAATACTGACACGTGGCTGCATCATCGGGGCTTGTTGCAACCTAAACACTTTTGAGGTCATTCCTGAGAATACAGTGGTATATGATGCAGACTGCCTTTGCCGGGTGCAGACTGAGCGACCACAGCCCCAGACACTACAGCTGGATTTCTTGATGAAAATCTTGCCAAATTACCACCATCTGAAAAAGACGGTGAAGAGAAGCTCCACTCTTGTTAAGAACTAGGAACAGAGTTGGCTGTCATGACAATATCCATCCTTGAGTGCTGTCAGTTTCCACAAGTAACACATGTTGACTACTGTACGATTGAGCAAGAGAGAACAGTAATGGATTTTTCCTGTTAACTGTCCTTTATAATTGATAGAAAATGGGTTATGCATAAGAGAATAAATGCATCGTTAATCTCAAAAAAAAGAAGGCAAATCCTTACTGAATTCTATTTGTAATAAGTTTGAGAAATATTTCTTTCAGAGAACAACCTTGCTCTTCATTAACAACAATTCATAGAGTGGAGAAACACTATATTTTTAGTGAATGTAAAACGTCCATTTGTCAGGAGACAACCCCCTTGTGGCCTATCAGAGAACATGTACAGGAGAGACACCATACCAATGTCCTAGTCATGGGAAGCGCATTAGAATGAAGTCATACCCCATCCATCACTGCAGATCTCACTTGGGAGATAAGCTCTATGAATGTAATGAGTGGGTGAAATCTTTCCATCAAAAGACAAATCTCAATCTACACCAGAAAATTGATATGATGGAGAAACCTTAAACTATCATAAATATGGGAAGTGCTTTTGCTGGAAAGCATCCCTCAGTACATCAGGAAATACATACAGGTCAGAAATCCTATGAATATCTTCAATGTGGAAAGCCTTCAGCAGGAATTGTAGCTCATTCTTCATCAAAGAATTCACTTAGGAGAGAAAGCAAATAAGTGCAATGATGTGGAAAATGCTTCCACCAGAAAACCAAGTTCATCGCACATTAAAGAGCTCAGCCAGGTGAGAAAGCCTACGTGTTCTATGAGTGTGGTAAGTCCTTCAACTATAAGAGTAATCTCCTTGTCCATCATAGATCTCACAAAAGAGAGGATATGAAAATGCAATAGATGAATAAAGTGATTTTTGTAAAGTCTTCCACAATACTGTAAATCTTTAGTGATAGCATACCTAAACATCTTAATGTAATTTAATTACAAATGTAAGAATATGTATTAAAGTTTTAAACCATATAACTGCCTACTCATTACTAGCATATGAAGCACTTATGATAATTTCAATTAAACTGAATCACCTATGAAACTAATTTAATTTAAAAAGTTAACCGATGCATCTGATTCAAATGCACATTTTCACAATGATTCAGTATTTCTTTATTAAAAATTTATTGTCAAGATAAAGCACAAAGGGGATATAGTAACATCAGTAAGGTAGCGAGAATGCTTCTTGTAGAACTTGATTCACTACTTGGACAAGAGAAAAAAAATTAACTCTTACTTCTCACTGGATTCTGCATAATATACAGTACTTGTTACCTCTCCCAAATCCCCTTTTCCCTGGCTTATAATATTATGAATGAGACTTTGTCTGTTTTTTAACTTTCTGCTGTATATTTAGTCATACATAAATTATTTTGTACTCTGCTGTTCTACTGAACATTTTAAATATTTGTCTACTATTTGATATGGTACTGTCATATTTATTTTTTACATACGATTCCATCATAAGAAAATATTGATGGATGTTTCTACTTTTTAATGTTTTTTGTTATAATATAAAATACTATTATAAAATATTAAAAATTGGACTACAAATATGAACCTAGCTGTCATACTAGATTTACTATAACAATAGTCAGCTCAAGATTCAAAGGAACAGTTATAATTAGTAGTTTCTTCTTTCAACAATGGAAAGAAGATCATATTCCTAATATTTCTAATTTTTTCCTTTGTCTACATTTAATATGGCTAAGCTGCTTATCTGGATAATTCTGAGCAATATAAACTACATTTTTCTGCTATCTGCACAGCTATGAAAATGGCATTTTAAAATTTGGAATGTTATTCTGTTACACAAGTCATCTTCCAGTCTTTTATGGATACAAATTTTAGACCTCTGGAGTGGATTAACTAATGCATTAAACATACTTCAATCTTGCACACTATTGTAGTTTCCAGTTATGGTGACTGTAGGCCCATCCAAACGATGCCTGGGTTTCTATAAATTCAGTACTTACATTGCAAAGGTAATTTTTGAAGCAAGCAAAAAATTAGAACATTGGAAATTTTCTCTATTTTTCTTTTCCCAACTGAACTGAGTTAGAGATATTTTGTTTTTAAATTTATAACCCTAATCTTATTTATGTAATGTTAGTGATAAGTGCTTAATAAAAGTATTTTTAAGTTAAATAATTAACTTGTAAATATGTGTATACATACACATAACAAGATTAAGTGATTCATGTAACATGTATTTTAATTTGATTTCACACAACTTTCAAAACAAAAGTTATGAAATTTTATCTGAATAAAATTATCAAAGTAAATAATCACGTTTCTATCAATGCATTAGTGAACTACTTTATAAGAAATTTAATGGAAACAAAAGCAATTTTCAAGTAAACTTACTAAATTACCAGCTGCTATGGTTTGATATACAATGGAAATCATTACTTAGGCAATCTTGATTTCATTAAGGTTTTCCTCAAAATAATTAAGAATTATTAGAGTTTTCTGCATATTTAGAAGCATTTTAAGCATAATACCAAAATTAGCAATTATCCTAAGTATAACAAATTTATAAGCATTATACAAGTCACCAATAATGAACATAATATAGATAGAAGAAAGCTCATTTTCTTGTATCTTAGTGATTCCACAAAAGATCAATTATTACAAGCAGTTTCAAGACTATAATCAACCCTAAAGTGCTCATAATGATAGAAATTCAGATCAACTTAATTTGATAAGATAATTTAACTTAGAATTTTCAGAATTTTTTCCTAGCCCTTTAAATTTTCAACAATCTGTTTTTTCTTCCTCTTTTCCTCCCTCCCATCTTCTCCTTCCTTCTTACCTTTATGGTGGTAAAATGTTTGAATGTAAGGCCTTGTTCCAACTACGCAGGCACTGTACAATTTCAAACATGCAGCCCATACTTGTAACCATCTTCATAGCTAACTAATGTATTTTCTTTTCTAATAAATGGCAACAATAAAAATAAAGGAAAAAAGTTCTAGATTAATAGGAGTGTATTTTGTTTTTTTTCTTTTTTTTAAATTTTATTTTATTTGTGAACATACTGTACAGAGGGGTTACAATTACATGGGCAAGATAATGCATACATTTCTTACCAAGCATTGCAGCCTCCTCCTTTGTTTACCTTGCACCTCCCTTCCCAGCCTCCCCCCTCCCACCCCACCCAATCCCCCCCCCCTCCCTGCTCCCCCCCCCCACAGACATTGTAAAGCTCCTTTTTGACATGACAATTTGTACTTCTCATTGTTGCAACAGGTCCACCTGAATCCTTAAATGACTTGTTTTTCCCCATCTCCTCCATAAGTTATACTAACATCAAATATATTGAAAGCGGGGGTTATACTGTGTGGGAGGGACATACAAAGCAACAAAGAAATAAACTTATAAATGCATTAGAAACACATGCATGAAAGAAAAAAAAAACATTTAAATACCTATCTAAGGATTCATTTTCCTAACATCACATTATCTGACTTTTTCCGCTTGACTCATAGATATACTAGATATTGCGAATAAGGGAAACCATGGGACCTGTGTTTCTTTGTGCCTGGCTTACTTCACTTAATATAATTTTTTCCAAGTTTTTCCATTTCCTAACAAATGGGGCAATGTCATTCTTTCTGATGGAGGCATAGAATTCCATTTTGTATATATACCACATTTTCTTGATCCATTCATCTACTGAAGGGCATCTGGGTTGGTTCCATATCTTAGCTATGGTAAATAATGCTGCAATAAACATAGTGTACTGGTAGCTTTAGTGTGGTCTTGTTTAGGAGTGTATTTTGAACACATGTGTTCCATTTGTTATAAATTCTAAACTACAAATGTAATGTTTTTCTGTTTACAGAAATATTTCAAATATTTGAGTAAAATATTATAACCCATTTTGTGGTGTTAGACATATTGCATTTTGATCAGATTTATCCTATTACTACTTTTCAAATAAATTTCATGAGTTTCATTTTTCTATTTCTATATATATATATGAACATCTGTATATATATATCCTATTTATACATATATAAATGTATCCATACAGTTAACAAAAATATGTAAGTATATATAAATGTACAAAAATTTACATATATGTGAATATATTTTTCTGTCTACAATATAATTTGTTCCTCTATTAAAATGTTAATTTTAAATGTATAAAATTTAAAAATTACACTATTATTCTGGATGTTTTATGAACTTGATCATAATATTTTCACTTTTTTCTTGCAGTAGCAGGAACTGAAAATAGTGTTTCATATATGCTAGACAAACTCTATTGCTTGAAAGTCACATCATTATCCCTTTTCATTTTATTTTGACACAAAGGTATAAATTGTCCAAGATGACCTCAAGCTTGCTATCTTCCTAATTCAGAATTCAGTCTTCTAAAGTCAAATATTTTTTAACTTTGATGCATTCCAAATAGTCTTAAATATTTGCTCATGTTGTTTTTAGGGCCCATTTAAGGAATACTTTTTCTTCTTTTTTTCTTCCCTTCTTTCCTTTCTCTCCCATTTCTCCTCTTTCCTCCCTCCTTCAATATCTTCCTTCCTTCCATTATTCCTTTTTTTCTTTCTTTCCTTCCCCATTTTTTGCCTGTCCTGGGACTTGAACTCTGAGCCCCAATGCTGTCTCTGAGATTTTGTGTTCATGTTAGTGCTCTACCACTGGAGCCACAGCTGCACTTCTGGCTGTTTGTAATGGATCAGTGATAAGAGTCTCATAGACTTTCCTTCTCTGGCTGGTTTTAAACCATGATCCTCAGATCTCCTGAATAACTAGGATTACAGGCAGGAGCCACTAGCTCCCAGCCTTCCTTTCTTTATTTGTAATATTAGAGTTTGAACTCACGATCTCAAACTTGCTTGTCAGGTGCCCTACCATTTGAGCCATGCTTCCAGTTCTTTTGGCTGTGGTTAGTATTGAAAGAGGGTTTCTTATGTTTTCCTGGTCCAGTTAGAATTGCAATCACTTATTTATCATTTTCATGACACTGGAATGGCAGACAGATGTCATAATGTGAAACTTCATCTGCTGAGAACAAGTCTCACAATCATTTTTGTCTACATTTGGAACCATGACCTTCCCAATATCAGCTTTCCACATAACTATAGTTACAGATATACATCATCACATCAAGCTACTGGTTGAGATTTGGGTCTCCCAAATTTTGACAAGCTGGCCTTAAACATTGATATTCTCTGTCTGTGACTCCTGAGATGCTTGGATTTCAGATATGAGATAAAGTTCCCAACTCCAGGTTGTGTGTGAATACACTTTCAACAAGTTTTGTCCACATTTCTTGTTTAAGAGAACACATTTTATTTGTTTTAATATTTTAATTGTGGCCTAAAAAGTTCATAAAAATCTATTGTAGGTTCCCAAGGTCTATAATTGTGTATAAGACAAGAGTAAAGAACAGAAAAATGCAGTCTGTATGCTCCCTCAAATTCTCAGGATGTGTTGAGGGAGTATTTCAAGGTAGACTAAAAAAAAAAAACAGACCTTAAATATACAGGTTTATAAACCAATAAAATGAAAGTAAATTCATCTTTGTAAGGCAGCAAGCTAGACAAAGTACTGAAAACTGATGTCATAAATGAAGGGTTAAAGAACAAGTCACAGACGGGACAGATAGAAAATAAACAATATACAACAAGCCAGTAATATTGATGAACACATTAAATACACAGGGGTTATGTGACACAGTAAAGAGACAGGCACAGGAGCTATTAAAATGGCAATGCCCACTTACAATGCTGTCTATTATAAACTCACTTGAGAGGAAAAATATAGTCTTGTTTAAGGAAATCAAAGGAACCAAATCACAGTGAGAATTCTGTGGCCTTACAGGTAGCAGTCTCTACCAGTATACCACCAAGAGTAGATTCATTAGCATAACACATGCTCCTGCCTTTTAAGAAACTCAACATACCAGAATCTCTGTATGAAAGAGTGGGGTTAAAATCCAAATACTACTGAAAAGTTTTCTCCAGCACTCGTATTTCTCATAAAAATATTGCAGCTTTAGGAGATCTGACACAGCCAGGGACAAAGGTCAAATATTTGCAATGTTGCAGAACCTGCAAAAAACTTCATTGGAAAGAAGAGTGGAGAACATTACACTTCATTTGGGTGCCCTCTCCCATTACCTAGGAATGGCCAACATGAGAATAATACATGGGGCTGGCTGTAATAAGCTACTAGAACAGACATTGGAAGCTTAGAATAATAGTCTAATTTAAAATAGTCTGAAGTGCTCAATAGTTGGAGGAGTGGAAAATGGAGAATTCATAAAGCTCAGGTAAAGTAGAAATCTTAAGTTATTGTGTGAATTCTTGGCTCAGTATACTAGAGTAGCATGAATAACAATCCTTTCACTAAAGAAAAGGAAATTCAAGGCTACCTCTGAGAGGTTCATTCTTTTAGAAATGTTAATAAAGCAGACTTGTATTTAGGTTTGAAAGAAGCAAAGGGTATCCCAAAAGAACTGACCTAAAGTCAAAGAAGAATTAAAAAATAACAACTTATTAGAGAGTAGCCAAAGTTACTGAAGCCTATTATTCAAAATTAGCACAGTAATGTTAGAAGAAAGGAAAGGGAGGGAAAGCAAAAGAACAATTTATCTAAGATAGCTAGACTCTGCTAACTTCAATATGAGCTTAAAGACTAGATAGTGTGTTAGAAAGATATATTACAATAGTAGTATAAAATTTTCATGAAAATCAGAGAGAAAAAATGTTGATACAAAAGTGAATAAACTGACTCTGACAATGAGCAAAATGTGAAGAGAGGGAATAATGTCTACTCAAGTTTACTATTAAAGCAGTTTGGGGAAGTTGAGAACAGAAGACATCCAAATGTAGTAATCAGTATCATCTAAAAAGTAATTTTATTCTAGAAACGAGAACAAGTAAAATATAAAAATAAGTAAAAGAAACTGATTTTTTTCCTTTTTGATGAAGAAGCTCATCTGAAAAAAATTGATTTGATTAATTCATGTAGTATGATTGGGGAAAAATAGAATCAAAAGCATCCTCCAGTGTACCCTGAGAGATAATTTTATATTGTCATCTCATTGCAGAATGCCTGCATTTGCCTTTAACCATTTGCCAGAAGTGAAATTGTAAGGGTGCATCATCTGCAGGTACAGCAGCTATGGGAATAAACTGGTTTATTTATGTATTCCAGAAGTATTAAAAGATAAATACTATTATTGCTGTTTATACAGATCCTAACACTTGGGAATGAAGGAGCAATATTTTACCACTTCTCTAACGGAATTCCTAAAACTGTGTGGCTTAAATTGATGTCTGAGCACATGGTATTTATCTTCATGCCTTTCCTTGTATGGCATAAGCGTTGTGCAATGCTTTTTCTCACCATTCTGGAGGATAGAAGTACAAGATCAAGACTGCACTTTCTGCTCAGGATTCCACAGCTTAGGGGTTTGTGTTTACAGGATCATCAATATGTCTGGATCCTGTTGTCTTCCTGGATTCCTGTTTTACTGGATGAATGGATATTTTAGTGATTTCATTTTATTCATTGATGTGCATACAGAGTCACATTCCATGTTCTTATAGGCTAAGCATCCAGTATGTGGATGAACTGACAGGTTATAACTAGAAGTCTTCAAGAAACTTTCAAAAAAAGTGTGTGTGGGGGGAATCCAGGTGGAGGCATGATCATCTCCCTTATTTCCTCTTGGTAATCACGAAGTACTGGAATGAAACAATTATTTACTAGTACACATCTATTATAGACTTTAATACCAAATAATTAGTAGTAAATTCTAGCTCAGCATTTCTAATTTATAATTTTCCACAAAGGAAAGCTAAAACAAATCCATTTTATTGTTACATGCCATCCAATTATGGCACGGCTTCAATATGACATTTTGCATTAACACCAGGTAACTGTAGAATTGTGGCTTTGATATGATAATTTAGTCCAATCAGACTGCTGTGCAGCTAATACGATATTTATTTTCCCTATGGCATATGAACTCATCTTTTTTTAAAAATTAAATCTTAAACTACATATATTGTTTTGTAAAATGTACCAGGAGTTACTAGTGTTATAACTAAGTATATTCAATCCTGTAAAAACTCATTAACTTATGAAGTAGTTTCTAGATTACCTCTTCTGAAAACCTGTGGGTATTTTAGAAAATTATATTCCAGTACTTCCAAGGACTGGAGAATCTGAGATTTTTATCTGTCATAATTTCAGTCTAATATATTAGCTTGTCTCATATTCAGGGATGATGACAAGAGATTAAGACAAATATTTTATTATACATCACAGCATGAGCTGTATTGTCACTGTGGTCCTCGTGTCCTGTAAATCACAATATCATTCATACAAACACACATACACACACACACACACTCACACACACATACATACACACACACACACACACAAAGTGTATTGGTACCAGAGCACAGGAAATGTGCTGTAGCTTTGACAAAAATGAAAGAAAACTTTTCTGATTTCAGCATAGAATAGGCAGAGAAAACACATCTGCCATGTACTGTGGAAGGTAACACTGTCATTACCCTCTAAGGGTTATTGCTACAGAATAATTTTTGAAAAGTTAATGTGCAATAAAATATTTTGAGGGCCTCTGTTTGCAAGATGTGTAGAAATGCCAGAAAGAAATAGATAATTGCCTCACTACATGGACAAGCTTGAATAAGAAAAAAAAAAAGATCCTATATATGCTCATTAACTGTAATGTATCAAACAGTATTTACTGATTATGAAAAATGGCTTTAAAATAATAAATTGATTATTTTTCTATTAATATTTCTTTTCTGGCTTTTGTTTGAATGGCTTAAATACAAAAATATGTCCCAGGACTGACAAGTGAATAATAATAGGTTCTAGCCTCAGAAACTTCAGAAATACTATGTTAATTGTTTGTTCCTTTATAAGGAAAGAAAAAACATTTTCAATTTCAAATATATGGGAGAAGTTACTGTGTCATTTATTTCAAGTCTTCAGCAATAGTCAGACAAGGTATTTAGGGGATAGTTTTGCTCAAATAGTGTTCTTATATTTTACTTAAAATATGCTATGAATTTTTTTATTGAAGAACTACATTTGTTACTTTGTTTAACCTGTAATAAAACATAAATTTGTAAACAATTAGGTATTTAAAATAAAAAGCTACATTTTATACTATTTCTGATTATTCATACTCTAGTTTCCTATGAACTTTATAACATTTAACAGTTTCATTCTTCACTTAAAGTTGGTGAGATCAACAATGTATTTGCTTGATTTTGTTGACCAGACGTGAATAGGGTGATAAACAAATCAAACAATTTACTATTATGTGTGAAATTACTTGTATTGTTTTCCATTGTTTGTATGAAGGTCTATATAAATTTCTTTTGGATTAGTTGAAGAAATTTGCTAGTATATATCTTGTTTGCTCATAGTTTACTTCTTTTTTTTTTTTTTTGTCAGATGTGGGGCTTGAGCACTTGGCCTGGGCACTGTCCCTGAGCTCTTCACCTCAAGGCTAGCCCTCTATCACTTGAGCCACAGTGTCACTTCCAGTTTTCTGCTGGTTAGCTGGTGATAAGAATGTCACTGATTTTCTTGCCTGAGCTGGCTTTGAACTGCAATCCTGAGATCTCAGCCTCCTGAGTAGCAAGGATTATAGGTGTGCACCAATCCTGGCTCATAGTTAACATTTTTAAAGTTGAAAAATAGTAACATTGCTTTTTTGAAAAAAAAAACAATAGAACACATTTTTCTTAGTATGCCTGTTGTTTTTTTCATACCTATAAGTCAAATAAAAGTCTTCACCAAATGAGGAATGAAATGTATATCAATATATTGCTTGAAAAATGAAAAATATAAATATGAAAGAAGTTCAAACAGGATATCATTGTCATATCTAAATGTGGCTCTACATAGGCAAATTCCAACTATTTCATATCAATCTATTTCATTATATAGCATTTACACTCCTCGTAAGCTTTTTTAAATCAGGAGTGTGACCTCTCAAATAGATTATATATTAAAATGTTATAGGTGATTTGGCTGTCTTAAATCTAAATCTCCTATGGAGAAAAATACTTTTAAATCTCTCGATTTCTTTCAAAGTTCAATTTATTTTAAAATTATTGGAATTCAACCTGATATATTATAACTTTGATCTAAATCTCCTGGGTTACCCAGCAGCAAGAATTGTACAATCTTTATGTATTTTGTCACATAGATTTTATCACTTTAATATGATAATGGGTAGTTCTCCACTCAGCCACTACCAAAGCATGACATTTTTACAATCCCCATTACCTCTGTACTTAAATTTGATTTATAGGTACTGTTTTATGGCATGTTTGTCCTTAGCAGGCTGTGAGAAATGAGATACAGAATATTAATGTGGTTGCCTTTCAAAGTAAGTTGATGTTCCAGTTGTCAGAGCCTGTGGATGCAATACTACACGCAACAACAAAAATACTAAATTATAAAGCCAGCTACAATAAGCCTGCTCAGGAAAAAAGGCTGACACAAAAACAAATGGCAAATGGAGAATAAGTTACAAACAGAATTTCTAAGAATAAAGATATATATATCAATGATAATCTTATGCATACATATATATATGACAGAAATCAGGAAATGGTAACTATATCTTATTTGAAAGTAGTATTTACAGCAGTTTTCACTGGCAATTTCAGAGAAAAAGAAGGCATAAACAATCTAGTATGAAGAGATAAACTATAGTTTTTATTTTTTGGTTGGTTTGTTTGTTTTTGTCACTATGGGTTTGGGTGCTGTCACTGCACTTTTCAGCTCAAGATGAGAGCTCTACCGCTGGAGCCATAGCGCCATTTCTGGTTTTGTGGTGGTTAAGAGGAGATAAGAGTCTCACGGACTTTCCTGCCCTGGATGGCTTTGAACCTCGATCCACAGATCTCAGCCTCTTGAGTAGCTGGGATTACAGGCATGAGCCGCCACCAGTGTCTGGCGATAAAATATGTTTTAAAATCATTTTCTGAACCACACTACTTCCTTTTTATCATACCTAACCCGTATTCATTTACATGTTTAATTAGATATTTAATTTTTAAAAAAATTTATTGTTGAGAGGATGTACAGAGGGATTAGAGTTATATGTGTAAGGTTGTATATTTCTTGTCGAACAAAAAAGAAAAAAAAGAAACACATGATGTTGAATAAGGAACTTTACAATTCAGGCAGGGGCAGGGGCGGGGGATGTAATTGTGGAGATGAGAGGGAAGGAATGGTAGGGGAAAAACAAAGGAAGAGTCAACAATGCTTGCTAGGAAATGTACTCATTACCTTGCTCATGTAACTGTAACCCGTCTGTACTGGATTTTCACAATAAAAACATTTAACAAAACATATGATCAGCTCAATAAATATGGAGAAACTACTTAACAAAATTCAACAACTTGCTATTCCCTCTCATTTTCTCCTACTTACAACCCCCGCAATTGCCCCACAATTTGTACAGTTTATTTCCAACATATTGTCTTGTGAGTATTGCTGTTGCATTGGTCCCCCTTTGTCCTTTGTATCACCATTTTGTTATTCCACTTTCCTTCCCTAGTTCAGATAAATGTATACACAATATCCAGGGTACCAAAATCAAATACAGTGACAGCAAGGGATAAACCATAGGGAGGGAAAACAATACACACAAAAAGGAAATCACATAATACATTAAAAACAACAACAAAGAAAAACCTCTTGTTTCATGTCTTGGAGTTCTTTTTTTTTTTTTTTTTTTTACAACTAGACTCTTAGTTTTAATTTATATAACCCAGTAAGTTTGTGTTGCTTTTGGGAGAGAAGAAATAGTAATATCATTTCTATAACAAAGGACAGATTAGCATGACTAATTTTAAAAGTTTTATCCAAAGACTCAAAAGGTCTAGAGAAATGTGTATTTACAGATATTTTCCATCAGCCAACTGGAAGACAAAGGTAGATCAAATTTTTATAAACACTGTTCATTTTTGTCAGTGACATGTGTTTTCTTATAGAGAAAACATAGGTCTTACTTTAATCTCGTCAGTGTGAGGAACCTACTCAAAGATTGATACAAAATTGCATGAGCAGGTCTAGAACAGTCAAAGAGAAAGATATTGCATGACCAGGCTGAGAACAGACAAAGAGAAACACAGAAATTGCATGAGCAGGCTGAGAACAGTTAAAGAGAACTACAGGAATTGTGTGAATGTGAGAAAGCTAAACATCATCTTACATGGTAATGTGTACATAGCTATTGAGCTATTCTGCTCAGCTACTAGCACTATCCTAGACATATACTAATTATTACAAATCAGGGAAACCATGAAGCCTATTTTTCTAAATATGCATTTAATTGGAATAAAGATGATGTATGTCTCTCTTATACTTGAATTAAATAAACATAGTTTAAATGTTTTCACTTAGTGGATAAAGATATATATATATATATATACATGCATACATTCATATTTATGCACCATGTACACTTCATTGTACTCTTATTGACTATGTTATGCTTATTTAACTTGATTTGTCATCATTCATTTTGGATTTTGAATGAATGTGTATGCTTGGTAAGAAATATTTACTTATCATAGCATTCTCACTCCTGGAAGAATGAGAGTTTTGCTTTTGACAAATTATGTCACAAGACTAATGCATTTGATTGCTGGAGAGTAAGGAATCAATGTGAATACAGAGGAAATTATATTGAACTAGCAAAATATTTAATGTGGTTTTCATCTTAGCCTTGATATCAACAATTTGGTTATATTTTTATCTCATAATCTAATGATGTAAATATATATTAAAAGACTATCTTATTTTACCTTACTATATATTTTACTATATAAATTCTCTGTCCTGCACAAATGGATCTTGAATTTTCAAAGCATTATATATGTGCATTATACATAATACATATGCATGATATACACACATATAGGATAGATTTATTTATGCTTACATTTCCATAAGAGTTAATTTTAGGCATGTGCTATATTCATGATTAATTACAATTCAGAATAATTCTGCACATGTAAGAAGTTGCCTAATTTTGTGTCTCTATATGCATTATGTACACACTTTCATGAATAACACTGAGGACTATGGAAATGAAGGAATGTCCATATATATGATTGACAGTTAAAAAACAACCTCAAACTATAGACAAAATTTCATTTACCACATTATTTAGTGTCAGTCAATAAATCCTGTATTAAAATACATTTTGGAAATTACAATTTAATTGCATGAAATATGCATTTCTATTAAATAATGTATTTGAATGTGTATGGTTGTGTTTATATATAGAAATGTGTCTATAACGGTGTAGCTCATTGTGAATTTAATAAGAAAAATGCACATGTATATTTCTAAATACACATGCATACATGTTTATATGTGTATGTGTTTGTATATTTGTTTCTTTTCAGGTTATATAAAAATATAAATGGCCATATTTTCTTTAGGACTCATATATGCATAGAATCTCTAATCTAAATCTATTCACTTCTGTGTTTTCCCTGAGTCTTTTATCCATACACAGATCGCTAGATAGATAAACACATGATAGACAGATGATAGGTTGATAATAGATGGATGGATGTGTCTTAGTTTAGTGTGATGCCTGCTTTTTAACTTGGGTTGAAAAGTAATAAATCTACAATCCACCCAAAATAATGAAACCTCTATTGTTCCAATTAAAATTGCCTACAATATGAAATGTCATTAGGAAAGACTATGGACTAAAACACAATAGACTATCCTTTCTACTGTGAAGTTATCATTGAGTATAAAAAGATTCATACAGAGTGTGGGAGGTGGGAGAGGGAAGGAATAGTGGGAAAACACAAGGAAGGAAGGGAAAGGGTAACAATGATCAACAAGTAATGTACTCATGTCACTGTAACCCCATTGTACAGCATCTTAACAATAAAATAAAAAAGTAAGAAAAAAGAACTCTACACATGAGTATGAAAATAGAATACAGAAACAAGTTTCTTTAAAAAGCTTCATACAGGGCTGGGAAGTTGGCTCAGTGGTAGAGCGCTTGCCTTGCATGCCTGAGGCCCTGGGTTCGATTCCTCAGCACCACATAAACAAAAAGAAAAAAGCCAGAAGTGGCGCTGTGGCTCAAGTGGTAGAGTGCTAGCCTTGAGCTGAAGAGCTGAGGGACAGCACTCAGGCCCAGAGTTCAGGCCCTACGACTGGACCCAAAAAAAAAAAAAAAAAGCTTCATACAATAAAATAACCAAAAGTTATTTCAAGCAAACAATTTTGGTATAATATTAATATTTCCTGGGGCTCCTGTCTTTGATGATGAAAACACAACTATTCTTTTCTTCTTATTATTGTTGCAGAAAATGCTATAGGAAAATATTTTGAACTAGGGTTTGCTGAAAAAACTCTTCTTGCATCATGCCTGTTTCCATGATTTCTTCCTATAACATTTCATTTACTGTAACCATACAATGAATTGCAACTTAATGTAACTATTTTCTACCATCTATTTTTTCCTATTTTTTTTCTAACACATTCACACAGTATTCAGTTTTGATTTTATTTATGAAGGAGGTTATCCTTCTGGTTTACATGTAAATTTGAATAGTTCGGAAAAACTTTGCTAGAAATGTGTACTATCCAAAGGAAAATATCCACAAAAAGAAAGCACTGTAATTAAATAGGCATTAAAATATAGTAATGCTAGGAGAAAAATTTAATGAATTACAAACCACCAGCCAAAATTAACTGATATTGGTTTTTAGGATTTAATTTTAAACTTAATGAAGTATTAATTATTGTTATTAAACAAATTTTTAGATTTTTTTGTTTTGTTTTTTGTTTTGTCGATTGTGGAGCCTGAATTCTGGGCCTGGGCACTGTCCATCAGCTCTTCAGCTCAAGCTGAAGGCTCCCTACTATTTGACCCACAGCACCACTTCTGGATTTTTCTGCTTATGTGTTGCTGAGAAATCAAACCCAGGGCCTCATGCATGCAAGGCAAGCACTCTACAACTGAGCCACCTTCCCAGCCCTATTTGTAGGGTTTGAATGCTATTGCAAAAGATTTCTTTTATTTCTTTTTCATTCTGTTAATTCTTGATATATAGTAGCTTGTTACTTAGCCAAAACTGTTGAACAGAGAAACTGGATAGAGACAGGACAAAAATGCACACTTTATGTAAACCTATTTCCTTCATTAACATACACACAAAAATTTCTAATATAACACTGTGAACTGAATTCAACAATACATATTATGCAATATCAAATTATATCCATATAATGAATGTGGTATTGGTTCAATATATGCAAATTAATATACATAGTAATATAGAGTAAAGAATAAAAAATCACTACAATGCTTGATAAGAAATGTACTTATTATCTTGCCCATGTAATTGCAACCCTTCTATTCAGTATTTTCACAATAAAAAAATAAAAATTAAAAAAAAGAATAAAAAATCACATGATCAGCTCAGTAAATATGGTGAAAATATTTAACACAATTTAACACCATTTTATATTAAAAGCCCTGATGAAACTAAGAATAGAAAGGGAAATTACATCAACATAATAAAGGTTCAGTATGTGAAAATTATAGCAAGAGTTATGCTAAGTGGGGAAAAATGATATCACTTCCTTTAAAATTAGAAATGACTTAAGAGTGTCTATTGTATTCATATAATACTTAAATTTTAGTTTAAGCAATAAGGCAAGAGATAGAAATAAAAAGAATACAAATGAAGTCAAATTTTCCCTATTTATATCGGCTATAATAATATGAAGTAAATTAAAAGATCCTTTATAATCCCATTTTACTTCTTATATGATCTGAAAGTTATTAACTTTATTTCTTCTATAAAATATGCCTTTTTTCAGAACTTCATTTTTAACTTTATTGTCAAGGTGATGTACAGAGGGATTACAGTTTCATAAGTAAGATAGTGATTACATTTCTTGACTAACTTGTTAACCCCTCCCTCATTTTTATATTTTTTTTAAAGGTTTATCCTTCAGTCAAGGATGATTTCATCTTAGTAAATTTATTTCTGAATATTGAGACATTTTTAAGTTAGACGACCTTACTTCATGTTATATTGTCAGTCGAATTATTGGGCCATACCTAAGATATACATCATCTCTAGTGACAGCCAGTGTTCACTCACTAACACTTTCTAATTTTATTTTATTTTGTTATTATTTTGAAATAGTTGTACAAAGGAGTTGCCATTCAACAAAACACCTTAATCATACTCACCCCTTCTAGTATTCTTTCCATCCTTTCCAACCCTACCCCCTTTCCTCAATTTTCTTAATTTTATAGGACATGCATTGAATTTTATGATTTTATTCTTCTCCTTCCTCTCTTTATTTGACTACCCTCCTCCCTTGGTCCAATCCTCCCTTTTGAGTTCTTGTTTTCCAGTGTTTATTTTGTTCAACTATGAGTTAGCCTATCTAAGTAATGACACCAATTGAGTTCTTCCCATATCTACAATATTTTGGTTGATGCACTTTGTAAACTTGGCTACACCCAGAATTGTTTATTTATATATTTATAAATTAATTCGAGGTTCCATATATGAGGAAAAAAACATGTATCCACTGTTGGGTTTTACATTTCCTCCCAAGGTTTCTCTTATCATATTTCTTTCCACTTCTTTCTCAGAACATCAGTATTAAATCTTTACCAAAAATCTCTGAATGTAAGACTATTTTGGCTAATATGAACATCTTTTCAGTTTTATTCAACTTTAAATAATTGCATTCTACCTTAAAACAGAATCATTTTAAATTCATAAACAACCACATTCCAACTGAACAACATGGAGCTGTGATTGACAAGCCTCTTATGCATTTAAGCTGCCTTATGGTCTGGAACTACTCATCATGTGTTTGATTTTCACTCTAGTATCTGGAACCTTTAACATCTTTGTGTCCACATGATTAAGTCTATTATCTGAACAGACAGGATGATTAATTGAACATTGACATGTGATAATTGCAAGACAGAGATAACTAACATAAAAGAAGGCAATGAACAAAAGCAATCAATCAACCTGAATGTAAAATGTCTAAATATTAGTAGGATACCATCTTATAGAACGATATTTAGCACACGATAGATCCGGGCACTTCCATAAGTCTCAGTCACCTACATGGGAATAGAACATGACAAGAAACAAGGAAGTTATAGCTAGAAGAAAACCACAAATTAAGGAGCCTTAAAGTTCAGAACCATTTGATATCCCTTGACAACATGTAATTCACTCAATTATAGAATCTAATCAATTGCAAAAAGTGAACAAAATGCATTTACAATAAATCCTGGGCATAAAGAATTCCAATGGAATTGGAGTTAATTAATTGGAAAATACGTTAATTATTAATTAATATTTCATCTGTAAAATTACATTTTGTTATATGTTAATTAAATATTCCAAGTCCAGTGGTCAAATTGATATTCAGAAACCCTGGTGGCAAATTATATATGTGATCCAAACATTAGCTATGATAACATCAAGTGAAGATAACAAAATTAGCAGTGACTATTTTTACCTACAGAATAATTTTCTGATTGATTTCCTAATTTATTTCCCATGATGAAAGTTCATGAGTTAAAACATAAGGTGTGTAAAGGAGAACACTGTATAAAATCCATCTTTGTATCCCAATATCTATTTCTATGCCTGAGACAAAGTATGTAATCTATCTGTGTCCCTTTAAATTAATTGAACCAGATTCTTTATCTTCTGTAGCCATTATCATAGTGTTCTTTGGAAGGAAGGAAAAGTAATTATGCAAACTGTAATAAAGAAGTGGAGGCATAAAGAAAAAAATGTGTAAATAATTGTAAAAGGCAATTGGCACCTAGATATGTATTACATATACATGCTACATGTGTATATATGTATATGCATATGTGTATTAAATAGTGTTGGGAAAATGGAGGAGAATGGAAAAGGAATAGGCCAGACTCCATCATTAGCAGAGAATTGTTTATTGAGGAACAACAAGGTGGACACACCTCCTTGCAAGTTGTGCCAGAGAGTTGGGACAGGAGCTGGGTTTTTATATGAGGTGTGAGCAAGGAGGCAGAGGTTAATGAAAAAAGCCTCTAGGTCAAGGGAGGTGTAGCTTTCAAATGGACCCCAATGGGATGTTTACAGCTGAGCTTAGGTGGACTGCCCTGCTGGCACACCAAACAAGTTTGCACAGACCTGGAATTTTGCCTTGCATCTGTATGGGCCTGCGACAGCAGGTGGGGGTCAATCCTTCACATTCCATGTTTACATACCTAAAATGATCAGGCCAAGAGAGGAGAGGCAAGTCCTTCATATAGGATCTTTGTGTACATAAAATAATTGGGCTGAGCCAGGAGCTGGTGGCTCATGCCTGTAATCCTAGCTACTCAGTAAGCTTAGATCTGAGGATCACAGCTCAAAGCCAGCTTGGGCAGGAAAGTTCGTGAAACTCTTATCTCTAGTAAATCGCCAGAAAGCTGCAAGTGGCATTGTGGCTCAGTGGTAGAGCACTGGCCTTGAGCTGAAGACCTGAAGGACAGCGCCCAGGCACAGAGTTCAAGCCCCATGACTGCTAAAAAAAAAAAAAAAATTGGGCTGAGAAGGGAGTAACATGGAGTTATGAGAATAAAGCAGATTCCCATCATTTGGAACCCCAAAGGAGTATAAAAGGTGGAGGGACATTGTGCTCTTTCCTGCTGGCATCGGGGTGTTGAGGAGTCACTGGGGCTGGGGTCTTCAGGGTCCAGGTCTGCACTGGGTAGGGCAGTGTAAGCGAGGCCTCTGGTTACCTGCAGTATTAAGATGGCCTTCACTTGCTCCCAGGTCCTGAGTGAGGGTTGCTATCCTGTTAGAGAGAAACTTGAAAAAGCTGAGATCAGGCAAAAGACTGACAAGGTGGCAGGACCTGTTGATATGAATGACACTGGAAAACACATCCTGGCATAAGCCAGAAAAATTACATTTGGCGCATGATAACCAGTAAGAAGCTAGGGCTGAATTGGAATGGTTAAGGGCCTAGGGAGAGATCTTGATCATTTTCTATAAATAGCAGGTAACAAAGGCAAGAATATATATTCTTGTCCAGTTAGAAGTTAGACAGATATGGCCTTTAGATGGACAAGCTTCTCAGTTTATTTCTATTGACATCCATGCTCTGGTTAATTTTGAAAGGGCAGGCACAAATTGGCTGACGTGACATCATTTCCTCTTACTCTTCTCGTCCTGGGGATCTAGGTGCTTACTGCTGGGATAACTTGTCCCAGTTGGCATTTATAGGCTTTGCACTGAGGGTCTGGGCTCTTTCCCTGAGCACTTCTGCTCAAGGCTAACACCCTACCACTTTGAGTCACAGAGACACTTTTAGCATTTGGCTGGTTAATTGAAATTTTGAGCCATGCTTCCAGCCTAACTCTTTACTGGTTAGTTGGGAGATAGAGTCTTAGAGGGATTTTTCTGCCCAAGCTGGCTTTGAACTGCAATCTTTGCCACAAAAACTCTTTTATTATTTCCAATTAAAGCAACCAGGAGATCAATGGGAAGTAGAGCTTACCTGCATTCTGTCAAGAATTGATCAACAAATGCTTACCAGAACTCTGCAATGACAAAACTCAATAGTTGGGATGACAGTTTTAGCATAGATACAGTATAGCTTGGCTGGCTGGAAAAGTAATAACCACAGTTCACAAGAGGTTCTCCTGACATACACCTGTTTCAATAGCATAACAACATAACTAGATGGAGTCAGGCTACCATGATGGAGGTAGTCAGGATGGTTCAGGCAGGATCTGGGCTAGACTGTGTCCCTAGGATAGATTCTCTCATCTCTTTCTGGGTTGCTTACAAATTTCTACACAGATTGGCTAAAGACACTTAACTTTAGATGGACATAAAGAATGACATGCTAATTTTAATGTAAACCACAGCCAACAGTTAGATAACAACTTTACTCATAAGCTCTGTCTTTGAAGGCATACTCATACCATATTTTGAACAAACATTTTAGACAATTGTTATCTCCTTACTGGTATTTTTCATCACAGCTGCTAGGAGCTGAGCTGGGTCTCATTCCTTTTACCACTACCCTTGATAAAGATGTTTCCTTTACACAAACAGAACACTAGATAATTAACTTCTTCAACATAAAATTTACAATTGCAGTCAAGGAACATAAATTTCAGGAAATAGTAGTACCAAGCAATAGAAAAAGATACCTTTTTACACCATGATAACAGTTTTTATATTACAATGAGATTATGTTGAACATGTTCACACATACACACATACACACACATTTAAACAAACGTTTTAAGGTATGCTTTGGTCTTTTAAAAAATGAAAATCCGGCAGTAGGATTTTTGGAATTCCAGTAGCCAAATGATACTATTTTGCCCAATATGATAAAACCACTTGGTCAATATTGGAAAAGTAGGCAATACCAAACAAAATACAAGGTGATTTTTGACAAACATAATTTAACAGAATTTCCATGCTTAAACAAATATTGATAAGACCAGAAAACCTTTAACTCAGTTTTGGTGATGAGGCACATTAGTATATGAATTGAATATTTTGAAACCTAAAAGAGTGAAGAGGAGTAAGGTTGGTGGAACAGTGGTGATTGAAGAAAAATCCATCATGTGGCCTTTATTTCTTCCTAGGTGTCAGCTTCCAGGGCCTGTCAAAGAATTGGGAGAGGGAGTGGCCAAACAGGTGGGAGGGGGGAGGTAGCACTTTTAATGGGATTGAGGGGAGGGCGAGGCAGAATGAAAGTAGTGAAAAGTGAATGTTTGAGTAATTGGATAGAGAGGGCTATTGGAAGAAGTGAGAAAGAGGGAATTCTCTTCAGCAGCCTCTTAGAGGTGAAATTAAGAATCCAGATTTTGAAGTGAGTGGACTCCAGAAAGCAAAAAGGATTAGATTATTGTCTGAGTCCCAAAGACAAAAAGGACTAGTTTCTTTTTTTTATGGGATTGGGGAGGGGGGGAAGGGAGAGGGCAGCAAAAGAGAAAAGCTGGCCTCAGTGTGTTTGCCAACCAGCTACTGTCAGTGACAGATTAATGAAAGAGCCAGAGCAGAGGTCCATTTATTTAGGGTCTGGAAGAAGGTGTATTAGCCATAGGAGAGGGTTGGGAAATGTAGCAGCATGGAGGGGTTTCTTTCAGGGATTTTTAGCAGGGTTGTTAGCTTGTTGTGTTACCTTTGGAGGCTTATGCCCACTCGTATAAGCTACACAAGGCAGACAGGCACAGGGACAGGGGTCAGCGGAAGGACTTTGCTTGAAGCAGACAAACAGTTTTAGCCTAGAGAATCTGGACTAACTACAGATAGCAAGAGTGTAGTTAGAAGGGAAAGAAAAAAGAAAAGGATCTTTGGTGCTGGAGGTCATCAAAGAAAAGAAAGAGAGAAAGAGGGAGGGAGAGGGAGAGAGAGAAAAGGGATGAGAGACAGATTAAGCTGCTTCAAGTTAAGGAGTTCCTTTTCTAGAGGAGATGGTTGGGAAACTTATAGAAGAGGAGAGCTTGGTCAGCTAGGCAGGAGATGGGGGGCGGTGCTCTGGAGTGGAGGTCAGAGAACAGCTTAGGTTTAGGGACCTCAGACTCCACGCCGTTTAGTTGGAGAATTGTTTAAATCAGTAAGAGTAAAACCGAAGGTTCTGAATTTAGGCCAGATTTCAGTAGACAAACAAGTCAGGTTTTTGTTTTTGTTTTGTTCATTTACTGTAATCAGTCAGCCCATAGTCTAAAGACCACAGGCATGACAATGGAGTGTCTCTGGGGGACAATTTGGAAAATTTGGTAGGACTACAGAGCCTGTCCCACTGTGCCACATACCCCTGCTGCTTTGGGAAGGCAGATGGATGGATCCCAATAGTTAGGAGAGGGCAGCCCCCAAAGTCTTAATTTTTTTCTTTTGTCGGTTGTGGGACTTGAACTCTGGGCCTGGGCGCTGTCCGCGTGCTCTTCAGCTCAAGGCGAGCACCTACCGCTTGAGCCACAGCACCACTTCTGGTTTCTAGTGGTTTTTTTTTTTTTGGAGATAAGAGTCTCACGGACTTTCCTGCCCCGGCTGGCTTTGATCCGTGATCTTCAGATCTCAGCTTCCTGAGAAGCTAGGATTTAAGGCATGAGCCACCGGCACCTGGCCAAAAGTCCTAATTAAAGGGTGTCAGGTGGTCAGAAGGGAGAGACTCCTGGAGTCTCTGGGAAGCCCACAGACAGGGAGGGAGGGACTCCTAGAGTCCCAAGGTCCCTGTGGGAGCTCTTCTGCCACGCAACGGGCTGGTTACCTTGTCCTGAAGGCTTTTAGATGGTGGGTGGAGTTGGTCCAATGGTGAAGAGCCTCCCGCCTGGAGCTCAGGAGTCCTGGGACAGGGCGAAGGAGAGGGAAAAGGGGGAGAGATAAGGCCTTTTCTGAGTTTACACAGAGGGCCAATAATACCTCAATCCACAGCGGGGTGGCTGTTTAGCCCAAAGTAAGTTCAGAGGGCTCTGAGCTCCTTATGGAGAAAGGCCTGGGAAAGAGAAGGTAAAAGGCTCAGTGAGAGGCAGCTAGGAGGCTGGTGGAGGGGACCCATTTACTCCTGGCGCTTTTCCTCTTCCGGGTTTCAGCACCATATGTTGGGGAAATGGAGGAGGACTGAAAAGGAATAGGCTGGACTCGATCATCAACAAACTAGGACAGTTTATTGAGGAATAGCAGGGGGCACAGACCTTCCCGTAGTTTTGGAGGTTGTGCCAGAGAGTTGGGACAAGAGCTGGGTTTCTATGTGAAGTTTGAGCAAGGAGGCAGAGGTGAATGAAAATGCCACTAAGGCGGGGGATTTTCAGTTGGGCTCACAATGGGATATTCATAGCTGGGCTTCTGTGGACTGCCCTACCAGCACATCAAACAAGTTTGCACATACTCGGGATTTTGCCTGGCATCTGTATGGGCCTGGGACAATAGGGTGGGGGTCAATCCTTCAAATAGAGTAATCGTTTGAGAATTGCATTCTGAAATCATGAAATCATCAATTTATTTTAAAGTGTCTGACTTTCTCCCTCTTATTTAGAGATATTAATAATGCTTCCCCTGTGTGTAAACTCTACCTCATAAATTATAATATTTTTGTCAAGTGTTCGGTTAGCTGTTCCTTACATCTTCTCTGACACTGTTATTTACTCCAGAGTTGTTTGCATTTCACAAAAAAGGCATCTGTGTGGCAGGCACTGCTTAACTCACAGCAACAAATCACTAGACATTTACTGAGAGACATATATCTTTTAGTGAATTTCCATAGGGAAGATTATGTGGGCATAATATAACATAATTGGTCCTGTCACACTCTTACACACAAAATGGTTTTAAAAAAAATGGTTCTCTTATCCAGAGAGTGTTGTATAAGAATGGCAAAATTTCATGGTGCTACAGAGTAGTGGTTTTGAATCATCCACAGAACACCTCAAAACTGAGATTAATAACTCTCCTCCCTGCAGGTTTTGGTTTTTTTTTTGTTGTTGTTGTTCTGGTCTTGGGGCCTGATCTTTGGGCCTGGGCGCTGTCCCTCAGCTCTTCAGCCCAAGGCTAGTGCTCTACCACTTGAGCCACAGCACCACTTCTGGCTTTTTCCGCTTATGTAGTGCTGAGGAATTAAACCCAGGGACTCATGCATGCAAGGCAAGCAATCTACCATTGAGCCACCATCCCAACTCCTCCCTGTAGATTTTGATTATCTAATTCCAGGAGATCTCAAAATACTTCCCTTCCTGTCAGTTGTCAGGAGATGCTGATCCTGGGTTGGGAGGTACTTTTGAGGTGCGTCCAGAAAGTTATGGCCCTAATAAATTAAGATAATGTGTATTATTTCCCAACAAAGTTTAGGAATTTTAAATGCATTTTATCTGTGAATGTAACTGATTTATAAAGTAAGCATGTGATTTATAAACTTTATAACCCATAGACTTTATAAACCCATAGTACAACTGATCAACAAATAATTTTTTAAGTTACATAGTCATCCAGGAAATATCACACACCATTTCCTGTACATGCCTTGTGTCTTTCCTATTGTTTTATATTTCAGTGATTCCAAGCAATATGGCAATCTTCATTTCCTGCTACTCAACACTATGTTCTTTCTGCTTGTGATTCATAGATTCTATTCCAGTAGTGCCATGATCTCTGAGATTTCTATGATTTTTCTTTTTCTGACTGATGAGTAACTACTTATTTGTGTAGTCTTAAGTCCCTTGTTGCCTCTTTTTTTTATAAGGAATACACTATTTTCAAAACAATTATTTGCTGTGTACCTCCTTATTCATACCAAATATTCAACATGCCAATATCTGAACAGTATGTTTAGAGAAGAATTCTACGATGAGGTTTGAGGGACCAACTGAAAACATTTTAAAACCACAATAACAAAGGGTTGATATCAACTTTCCATTTTAGTTGACAAATAATAATCACACATAATAAACACTAATGTAAATAAAGGCACTGGTTGGGTACATTTACCTTTCTGGTCTGTTCTGGACAGACACTCTAGTGGAAGAAGGCATCTAACAAGGGGATGTATAAGCATAAGCATGAGCATCACTTTTCATTCACTGTTTCACTGGGTTTCCCTACATAAAACATTGGCATAAGTGAAACTCAGCAGTGGTTTTCATAACTTAAAAGGAGAAGTAATGGTGGTCTCAGCTTCCAAGCAACCTTGTTCCTTGTCTAATGTATTTCCAGTTAAATAGTGACACTCATTAGTCACTATGTTAGAAATGGACTTTACAACTTGTGGTGAGGAGGGAATTCGGGAGGGGAAAAACTGGGAGAGAACAAGAGAGTAGGTGGCACTATTCAAAAGGAAATGTACTTATTAACTGACTTACATAACTGTAACTCCTCTGCACATTACCTTTGCAATATTTTTTTAAGAAAAGAGGTTTCTTACTGTTTGTAACAATCCAATACATGTCATGAAGGATATACCATGGGTAATAAATATTCTTAGAATCAATTCATTAACTTCTGTTTTCCTACAGAATACTTACAACATATACCCATTCACATCATTCAAAAGAAAATATTAAGGTCATTCATTTAGGTATATGTTCTTGAAGGAAATATAAATAATTAATTTCTTGGAAGCAATAGAAAGTTTCACTTAATTTTCTTTTCAGGCTCTTGATATAGCAATGAAATTTTTCCAGTAACTATCGCTTTATCTTTTCTGATGACACATAGGTTCTTATTCATGCACATTTAAGGAAAATAAATTCATTAGAGGCTGAACATATGGTTTTTCCCTAAACATGTCATTGCAGGAGTAAGCAAATGATTATATAGGGAATACAGATTTCGTCAAACATAACTTGAAAGAGGAAAGGATTGATGAAAGAAAAAAGTTGAAATTGTTGCTACAAAATTGTTTCCCAAACAATCTCACTCTTCTCTGTCTTTAATGACTTGAAAACATCAAGATGACTTCAAAATTAATTTTCTGAACTTAACAATCCTCTTGAATTATGGATTTTAATGTGTGAGTTGACCAAACACATTTCAGTCAATGGCAGACTCTCTATTCAATGGAAGCCTTCTAAGGTTAGAAGGCAGATCAAATATTCATACTGACTCTTATTTTTACCTTATCTTTTCTGTGTTTAAATCCACAAATTAAATTGCTTGTACATAATAGATACTCTTCAATAAGCATGATTATACTGGTAGCGTTAGTGTAGCCTTGTTTGTGATTTGTTGGATAAATTCCTGGGAGAAGAATTGCTAAGTCATAGGTAACTGTGTTTAGTTTTTTGCTGAACCTCTATACCACTTTACAGAGTAGTTGAACAAATTTACATTCCCACCAACAGTCTTATAGATTCTTTAGTATACATCCATTCTTGCATTTGTGATTCTTAGTTTTCTTGGTAGTGAACATTATAGATGCCCCTTAATGGATGAATGGATCAAGAAATTCTATATATACACAATGGAATTCTACTCATCAATCAGAAAGAATGATATTGTACCATTTGTAAGGGAATGGAAAGATTGGAAAAAATTATATTAAGTGAAGGAAGTCAGATCCAGAGAAACAGAAGTTGAGTGTTTTTCTTCATTTGTGTAGCTAGAATGTGCCCATAAATCTACAAATAAGCACACTGGGTGGTAAGCAAGGGGTTACAAATGAAATAACTGAAACATAATAGACTCTAAGGAAAGCACAAATGGTATAAGTCATCTAAAAGATTAAGTCAAAGCCCAACAAAATAAGTACCATGAAATGGTTACTTATTTTGGCTACCAGGAGGAAGGGAGAGGCAAGGAGAGATGGGTAGAAGGATAAAGGTGGAAGGAAGAGACTGCTAGCAAGAATTTATTGTAGATTCCAGAGAATTGAGAAATATAAAGGATGGGCTGGGAAGGTGGCTCAGTGGTAGAGCACTTGCCTTGCATGCAAGAGGCCCTGGGTTCAATTCCTCAGCACCACATAAGCAAAAAGAAAAAAGCAGGAAGTGGCACTGTGGCTCAAGTGGTAGAGTGCTAGCCTTGAGCTAAAGAGCTGAGGGACAGCACCCAAACCCAGAGTTCAGCCCCACTACTGGACCCCCCAAAAATTTTTTTAAAAAAATAAAGGAGAGAGGATCCCAAGGGGATGAAAATGTTGAGGGGTGAAGCAGATTAAGATGCATTTTTACAGATAAACTATGTTAAATGACAAAAATATCAAATACATAACCTAAAATCAAGGTAAGTAAGGGAAGGGGTAGGTTAGGAGGGGTGAGTGGGAATGTTGAAAGGGGTGACATGGCTCAGAATGCACTGTATTCATAAACTGCTTTGGTGAATATCAACTCCTTGGTGCAATTACTTGAAGATAATAAAAATACTCAAAAATATTGCATATATTGTTCAGTACAGAAACATGTTATTTAAGCTTTTAGTCTAGGACCAATAAGCTCAACCATGTAACTTAAACCATATCGCTTAAGTGTGTTGTGGGTGACACTAGTTAGGCTTGTGTACATATACTCTTGTTGTGTACATATACTCTTGTATGACATCCTCATAAAATTGCCTTACATATTTCTTAGAATGTAAACCCCTCATTAATGGACATAGCACCATCTTCTCAGGAAGGCAATACTATCCCATTACCAGATATGAAACCGTGCATCTCCAACTGAAGTATTTCTTCATCCAGTGTGTTTATCTTTAGCGCTTACTCCTTGGTAAAGAGAATTATCATAGAGATTCTGCTAAAATGAAGTCATCATACTTCCCCACAAAATTTCTCAGCCATATCTTCTACATGTTTTATCAACATCAATGTATCTACCATATGTCTCCACACATCTGCACTACCAGGATTTACATTTTTATCATTTCCTACCTCAAATTTTATACTCAAATATTCACTGGTTAATTTACTTACATGCATACGTAACTTTCTCATGACCATATTCCTGTATTTATTCCCATATTTATTCTACCTTTGCTTCCTGTTTCTTTGTGATATACCCTGTGTTTGGGTTATATTTATCCACATTCTGGTTTGTGCCCTTCAACAAATTGTGACTTATGCAAAGTTCTCTGGCTTGACCTATTTTACACACTGTTGGGAAGATTTCTAATTATCCTTTGAGACTCCATACTACTGTGACCTTTTCTGATATCTTCCCTTGTATCCCAGGAAATAGTAGATCTTTCCTCCCTCTGTACAGAGTAAACTGCACATATATCTACACAAAACCTGTTGAAATGCATAATCTTGGTTATTTGTGTTTCCTTACCCCTCTCCAAGTTTCCTGGTTCTATATATTGTCTGACTTTCTTTTTCCACAGAGAAAGGCAGGTAGTTTCAGATGTTTCAAGCTCTACATAAATGTTTAAAAATGTTCCATAAATGCATGAACACATGCCTGATCTACAGTTGCAAATGTATTCTAGTGTGAACAATCAGTGAAACTCTTAAAAATCTATTTAAAAAATGTTTGAATTAAGAAACTTTCATGTAGAAGTCTATTGTCAAATACTTCTGGGAAGCATGATCTCACTGCACGCATCGTAAATGAGTATTTTTAAAGTTGTAAATAATGCCAGCTCACTCTACATGAAATTTCCCAGTGTTTGTGTTTTGTCATTAATTTTCTCTATTCCTGTATGGTACAGTTGGTGTCCTTGGAATCACATACTTTCCATATTGACTTTTATTACACTGGATGAAATATAATTGCACTGGATTAAAAAGTTTCTTAGAGTTGAATGTGTAAAGATTTACTCTGATCTGTTGAATTATAATCCATTCTACTGCAAATGGTAAAACCTTTTTCAGAAGTGTACAGGAAGAAACTGATAACCTAGAACGGAAAATACACAACTGTTCTGCTGGCCTGACTGTGCCTATGACATCAGGGACTGTAGCTGCTACTTTGGATCCTGTTGTTTTGGAAAGGTGTCATCACCTTGTTTTGATGATCATTACCTAGTTCCTTATTGTTACTGCAGCAAGATGGCATCAGATCCACCATGAACCACATACCTTAGCAAGGAAGATTGGGCATCCACCTCATTACAGGGAAGACGTTAAACTGCTTTGCGGAACACTGGGTAAATCTTAAGAAGCAGAGAATGTGCACAATCACTGCCAGGCACACTGCCTGCTTTTAGTAGACATTCCTCTGCCATGGTGATTTTCTAAGAGTCATAAAAGTGTTCTGAAGTGGAGCTTTGTTCCACAGGGAAGTACTTTCTGTAACATTACAGGGCCAAACTCTGCAACTACCATTTCTTATGCGACAATGTCAGAGATCTATTAGTGGTTCATTATCTTTTCATTGATTCTTCCTCCAGCAATCTATACTAACATAGACGTTCTGATATGATTCAGCAAGAGATATATTTTATTTTTAAATGTTATTCTTCAATAAAGACTATTTCATATTTTATTGAACAGAGGAGCATTTGCCAAATGTTCTTCTGTGATATGTTCTGTATCAGATAAATTAGAAGAGAAAGAGAATATTCTCTCTCTCAGTGAGGGAGGACTGTTCATCTCAGTGGACAAATATTTGTGCTGACATTCACTTGAAGGTCAGTTTTTGTCATTGTTTAATGCATATTTATTAAATATGCAGGCATGCATGTTATATAATCTGTAAAATGCTGAGTTAAGGCAATAGAATACATTTAACATATTGCATTTCATCCTAATTTTATCACAAGGTGCTGCATTTTTGTGTTATTATCTATCATATTGATAATCTTGGTCATCTGTGAAGCTATAACTAGAGCTTTCATGGCCAAGCATTTAATAATTTGTCCTAATTATTGGTCTTGATAATTTGTTCAGGTAAGACTAATCTCTGATAGGAATATAGTAAATTTCTTGTGGAAAAAATTTTGGGATATATATATATATATGTATAATTATTTATTTTAATCATTCAGTGTGCTTACTTTTAGATTTATAGTCAAATTCTAGTTACCACAAATGAAGGGAAACCCTGCAGCTTATGTTTCTCTGGCTTACTTTGCTTAATATAACTTTTCCCAAGTCTTTCCATTTCCTTATGAATGGTACAATACCATTCTTTATGATGGAAGAGTATATATGCACACACACATACTGGGACATGATAAATTATATAGGACTCTAGGCCAAAGGAGGATATGCAGAGGAGTGGTGGACAAAGGCTCAATAGCTATGTACAGATGATCATATAAAATGATATTCTATGAAATAAATTCCAAGAAAAGAAAAGAAGAGACATTTTTAGTTACTATTGTTGCTGTTTTTGTTTTATTTTCCTTTTGTTACTTTGTTTGTATTGGTGTGTATAGATGGGTACATAAAATGTGGAACAAGGATGAACAAATGCAGCAGTGGAGCTCACTGGATACTATGTGGAGAATGAACTTGGTATGTTCTGGGTGGGGATGGGAGAGAGTGGTGGAAGAGAAGACATGGTTCAGAAAGAATTGTACTCATAATTCATTACCTAATTCATGTAACTGTAACCCTTCTGTGTATTAACTCTACAATAACAAAAAAAGAGGAATAAAAGGTTGCTGGAGCTCCAGTCCACAGGATCATTACTGTTATTGCTCAAACATTTAAACAAACTGGCGTTTTTCACCATGGAATTTCAGGAAATTTATTTTAATTTTTCTGTGTGTGTGTGTGTGTGTTTGTGTGTGTGTGTGTGTAAGCACACATGTGCATGGACGTATATATGTATATATGCACATGTAAATGTTCTCTTCTTGTGTTCTTGAGTACATATTTATATGCATATACATATTTATATGAACTCTCAGCATGCATGCATATATGCAATATATTCAAATATATGCAACTTTTGCTTTGGTGGGAGCTACATATTTATGAACTTACAGGTCAAAGAAAGCTAAATCAAGAATCCCTATTCTAGCAAGATTTCTTTTTTTCTATTATAGTCATGAGATTGAGAGATAGTACGCTTGGTCCATTTAATATCTCAATATTTGATGTATATTGTCTTCTATTAACTGGGCATCATTCCTGTAGTTCAGTTGTACTTTGAATCTTAAAGAAAAAAACTGCTGCTTTGGTTCCATGCCAGCCTGGAAGGCCTGTAGTGTCTCCTTTTCACACATGCCCATGTATAAGATGCATCTGTCTCCACATCTTATTTGCCAGCTGGACTTGTATAAGCTAGCTGGCAATGTGTACAGTCTCAGGCTGCTAGCCAGTAGACGGAAGACCTAGTGCACTGCCTTCCAAATCTTATGGTTCATACTCCCTGTGTGCTCCAGAGGAATTTGGGAATAGTATAGGCATATTGGATTCAGGGAAGTGCCTCTACATTAAAGGAATATGTAGAAATAAACATAAATATTGGCACATACATAAAGGAGAATTAAGATGTTAATTCAAATTAATTGTGATAGGGTGATTACAGGTATGATAGCTCAACAGCAATTCTTGACCTTTCATGGAGGAAATTGTCACATCCATATGATGAACTGAGAAAGCAGAAAGGCTATAAAGCTTCCTGCACCAGTCAGACATGGACAGGTGGTGTTTGTACAAGAGAGATTTCAGGGTAGACTTCCTGAGAATGGTTGGCTCTGCTTAATTAAGTGTGAGCCCTACCTCATATTCTCTCCTGAAGAAGAGCCAGAAGCTACCAAACTGGAATGAAGTCTAAGGTAACCTTGACCATCCCATTGTCAGAGATATTCCAAAAAGGCTTTCAGACAGATGGGTATTTATGTCACTCCCTAGGCAGAAATCATCCTGCTCCTTTTATTCTTTTATCTACCATAGTTGCCTTAAGATGTCTTATCAGTCTCTGTCTTTCACTGGATTTGCAAATGCCAATTGAATAAAGGTTTTTAGAATTCCCTCACTTATTTGGAGCGAAAAAGAGAAAGCTGTATGCCAGATGATGGCCTGAGTGACTGAATACAAAAGCGAGAGGGTAAATTTCAAGATCTGTTTGCCCTCTTCATTTTCTGACCCACCATTAAACAATATACTAGTCTAATTTTACTTTATGATCCTCAATTGTGCTCTTTTATTTGAAGAATTAGCAAGCATAACGTGCAAATGGCAAAAATCATAAGCATAATTGTATCTTTGGCACAGCAGTATCTCTTTCAACACAGACGTGGATGTCCTTTGATTCTGTCTTCTGTCATCTGGCTCTGGGTTATGATCCTCATGGTTCAGGCTTTCCTATGGACAAATAGTGTTTTTCTCTTTTATTTTTCTTCTTCTCCCTCTCAGTTGGGGTGGACTTTTAATCTCAATGGACAAACTTAAAGTGGTGTATTATTCATTTGAAGCTTAGTTTTCTTGTCACTGAAATGAGGGAAGACAGATGGACCTACTATTTTTAGTCATGACAATACACAATCATGTTTTTGGGCAAGCTCCAGAGATGAGCACAAAACAAGCAAACTTAGATAGTAGAAAATTGCAAGAGAGAGAATATTTAACTACTACCTTCTCTTTTTTTTCTTCTTTTTATTTTATTTTGTTGTAAAGGTGCTTACAGGGAGTTGTAGTTATATAAGTAAAGTAATGAGTACATTCCTTCTTGGACATTGCTACTTATTCCCTTGGTTTTTCTCCCACTATACCTCCCTTCCCCAGCTCCCCCACCTCCCAGCTCACCCACGTCCAAAGGTTGTTTTTTTTTTTTCTGATTGTGGTATTTGAATTCTGGACCTGGGTGCTGTCCTTCAGCTCTTCAGCTCAAGGTAAGCACTCTACCACTTGAGTTACATACAGCGCAACACCCCTTGTAAAGTTGTAAAGTTTATTTCCAACCTAGTGTCTTATGAGTATCACTGTTGCATTGGTTCATTCTTTATCCTTGTTTTACCATTTTGTTGTTCCCTTTTCCTTCCCCAAATCAGATAAACCTATATACAAGACATACTGTTTTACCAGAGTAAAACACAGTGACTACTGGGGATAAACAAAAGGGGAAATGAAAAAATAAAAAATAAATAACTGATACAGTGCATTGATGACAACGAAGTCAACAACAAGAACAATAATAACAAAAAAACTCTCATTTCCATATCTTGGAGTTCATTTCCATTAGCATCATTTGATATGTACATAGCTATTGTGATCCTCTGCTAGGACTATCCTAGACATATACTAATTATTACAAATGAGGGAAACCATAGAGCCTATGTTTCTTTGGGTCTGTTTATTTCACTTAATCTGATTTTTTCTAAGTCTTACCTTGTCTTTGTATTGGAAATTTTCTGCATTTCTTTTAGTTAAGATGTTTAGAGTCAAACATTCACCCATTTCCCTACATTCTAGTGATGATGACTTACAGAGATACTTTGTAGTTTACAAAATGATCTTTTGAGTAAAAAATTGAGATAGTTTAGTGTGATAAGAGCTGGAGGTACAACCAGGAAGATGTCCTGAGTATCCTGAGATCCACAGTAAAACCTTGTTTCAAAAAAGTAAAATAAAACTGGGTGTTGCTGCCTCATGTCTGTAATCCTAGCTACTGAGGAGACTGCTATCTGAGGACTGCAGTTAGGAGTCAGCTGGGTGAAGAAAGTTTGTGAGATTCTTATCTCCAATATGCTTCCAAAAAGCTCTGGAAGTAGAGCTGTGGTTCATGTGTTAGCCTTGAGCTACAAAAGCTCAGAGAAGGCACCCAGGCTCTGACTGGAAGCCTCATGACTAGCACTAAACAAAGTAACAAAAACACATAAATAAATGAAAAAAAAGAGGAGGACCAAGAGAAAGAGGTGAGTGAGGAAGAGGAAGAAGAAGAGTAGGGAAGCAGAAGAGAATAATTTTTACATAAGAAGCCTTCAAAGAGTAATCTCTATTGGGTTTTAAGTTATTTATTTTTTACATTAGATAGTCCAAGGATTCAGAGTTATTATTATTTTATTGTCTAAGTAGAAAATTTTATATCATTTTTCTCAAATGTTTAAAGGCAGTGAGAATGCAATGGCTTCTAGTTAAGATTTCTTCATATCATCAGTGACTCTTGATCCTCATGTTCAGCATTTTACTACTTTTTAGCCATGGACAATAAAAATAAAATAGTAATTTTGTATACAGTTATAAGTATCTTGTAAATCATAGCTGGATTTAGGATATGTAGGATAATATGTTATTTGCAATGCTGCTTTTAAGCATAATGAAATTGCTAACATTAACAATACATCTGAATTGGTTTTGGTAGCATAATTTCTTGTGCTTCTTATTGATTCAATTTTATGTATTGATCTAGATGTTAATAGTGTTTTTGTTCATTAAAGAAATCTTGATTTAATTAGACCAAAGAAGTTTAAATATGGCTCTCCAAGTATTTACCATTCTCAATCACATGCCCTGCACAGCTGTCAGAGCGACCTTTAAAATTTTTTTTTAAAAATAGCAAAACTAATCATTTCGTACCGATGCCAAATTTCTCCAAGCATTCCCCAAAGTGTTGCAGATAAAGTTCACATTCCATAGCTTGGCCACAAGGTAGTTCATTCTAATCCTTGATATCTGCCCTTTACTGGCTTAACAACCACTAGGGGTGAAGTATGAAATCTGCTATGCTCTTTTTGGCATTTGCACTAAGAATTCCTCAGATTATTCTGGTTTATCCATATTTCTATATCAATTCTTCTTTGACTCTCAAAGAAGATTTGGTTTTGATTTGGTCTCTTAATCTTTGAAATGTTAATGTCTTCTTCTCCATTGCTCAGTTTTCTCCTTTTGGGGTTTAACCTGAGTGTTTCCCCATGATGACGATCCTCCTTTAATTGGCCATTTAGGTTTCTGCCTTCAGATCATCCTGACTTATCTTATTCATAGCATTTGCCTGATCCTTCTACAAACTAACAGCAATCACATCCTACTAGTCTTTGGATTTTAAATGCTTTTCATCTTCATTTTCAGTGTTTATTCTCACTTTTTTTAAGCAATTGTTCTTCTGTCATTCTACAGAGAACATCTTTTCCCATGCACAGTAATGACCATTTTATTGAGTTATTGAACAAATATTTATACAGTATCTCCAGGTAAGCCCTTTGATTTAGGGATATTGCAGAGAACAGATTATTAATCACAATTCAATAGAATTCTAATCTAGGAGTATGTCAGATCTACCATACCTATAGATTGATTTTTGAAAATATACCTAGCCTAAGTCCTTTTGTTTTATCTCCTGTTAACATAGTTATAAACAAAAATGAGTATGTTATATATCTTTATATCAGCATCTATTTTACATTTTTATGACTGAGATTTGGATTGAAGTTAAATGTGATAAGATTTCATGTGAAGCTTTTATAAATGGTGTAACTTTAAGTAGGAAACAAAATCCCTACAAGTACAGATCAGAATTTAAAAATAAAAATGACAAAATTAGTGCCATTTATTCAAATGTCACCTAGTAACTGCTTCAACACTTAATAGGTCTTAATATGAAATAGTCACAATCACCCTTCAATCTATTTACTCTCTGTTGCTGTCTCTGTCTCTCTGTCTCTTTCCTCCCCTACCCCCAGCTGAGATATTCCATAGTAGAGAAATAAAAGACCTGATTTAACAACCATCTTGTAAATCTTTTAATGATAAATCTTAGAAAACTCTTCCATGGAATTCTCTGTCAAAATATACATCGTTTTTCTGGACTATTTTGAGTGTGTTAACTTAAATAGGTGGTTTTGGGGGAGTGGTTTTTGATTTGTCAAAACAAACAAGATTTTGATGTTAAGTGAACTTTGAAACCCTCTCAGATAAGTCAAAGGTGTTCCAGATCAAAATACACTTCTTAATAAAGTATACATCAACCATCACTCAAAACCTGATTTTTGTCTAAGCCGGAGATCAGCAGTGAAGAATTGTATGGAGAATGTCTGTGGTCCGGACTTTCCTCTTGATTTGTGCATGCCTCTAAATTACTCAAAACACTAATTTTTCGTAGAGCCTTTTCTTTAGCTTTTCTATTACTTTCAGAGATTATATTATGTTCTACTATATACTTTGTTATTATATACTATTCTAGCATTCTACTCTATTTGCCAAAATTACTGAAATATCTTGGAAGTTGGGATTTTTGAGGGTGTTAAAAATCAGGTCCTCCATGCTTGATAGGCAGATGCTCTGCCACTTGAATCATTCCCCCTTTTGTTTTCTTTTTAAAATTACCCTTATTGTCAAGGTGATATGCAGAAGGGTTACAATTATGTAAGGTAGTGAGTACATTTTTTGTTGAACTTGTTACTCCCTCCCTCAATTTTTTTGTTTTTGTTTTTGTTTTTAGTAAATTTTCAAATAGGATCTCCACATTTTGTAGGGAGTCTGGTCTTTCTATCTAAGGCTTTCCACTTAACAATGATCACAAGCAATCTACGATTATATTGCTTTATTTGTTGATATGTAGTCTCTAAATTTTGCTCTCTCTATCCTCCGTCATGTATCCTCCTGATCTCTGCCTCTAAAGTAGCTGCCATTTCAGGCATGAGGCATCATACCTGTTTTTGACACACTCTGACTCTAAAGAATATGATATTATATTCCTGCAAGAGCCAACAAGAAAAGAATAAAGAAGAAAACATAAATATAAAGGCTGGGGTCATGACTCAAGTGGGACAGTGCTTCCTTAAAAGTATTAGGCCCTGTGGAACTCTATTCCTGACAACAACCTTAAAAATGTACAGATACAAGTGCCTAGCAATATTTCACATTTTATCTTCTTTAGATGCACCCCTCTACCCATTGAGATTGACAGTGATAATGTTACATGAGTCTACTTTGTAAAAATTAAAACACAATTTCTCCTATGCTTATTTCTACTCTGCTAAGAGATACACTGTTAAACACAACTTACACTTAAACAATTACAGAAATCCTAGACGTTTTACTACTCATAGATCTTGAAAGAGAAATTGTACGACATCTCAAGTACCAAGGACAGCAGGTACATTTGATCTTCAGTGTACACAGTATGAAAATTATGCTCTCTGAAATTTTTAATATATTTCCCAAGAAATAAGTATTCACCTAAATATTATTTTTCACAAAACAACGAGGACTGTATAGACATCCACTATAAGAGAGGGAAGGAGAGAGAGAGAGAAAAAGAAAGAGAATTTTCTACTTATTTCCCTTCATTCTCACGTAAACACTATGATGTTTATATTTTCCATAGAAGAACAAGTCTGTGAAGGAATGACAGGCTAGAGAATCTGTGAACTAGAGTAGTGAATTAATGAGATGTCATCTAGAAGATAGAAAAGTGGGAGGATGCTGACTTTAGTCGAAGGAAAGGGTAATCTTGCAGAGTTAGTTCACTGAGATTCACAGCAGACAATTACCATTGTCTGGTGGTGAAGACTATTTACTAGCTTGGTACATGAAGAGCATCATTCTCTCTGGAATAATTTCGGCATGCTGAATATAGGAAAATGCAGACCAAATGGTTTGTTCAGGAGTTGCAGTTTCTTGGGTAGTTTAAGCTTAAAATAATCCATATATTAATTAGATCTATGTCAAAGTATCTCTAACGTCTTCACCATATATTAAATAAGGAGGAATAAAGATGCTCATAAGTTAATTTTTAGTTCTTGTATATTATGCCATGGAGCATATTTGTCACCTTTTGTCTGTAATTAATAATGAGAAAATAAGTTATGACATTTCAGCCAGAGATACGTTATGTTTAGTTTGTCAAGTCAATTCTGATATATCTCAGAAGAGAATCTTAATGTAAAAAAATAACCAAACATATTTTTGTGTACTATACTGCTTAAATATAATGACATAATACGGCTTCATTTACCTCTGAGAATGCACTCCACAAATATAGAGGCAATTTAGCATTTTTCTCAATTCATATCTAGTGTAATATTTAAGAAGATTTCATCTAATTGAACACATGTTGGAACAAATTTAATAAAAGCGCTCTTGTAAATGCTTCAATGGCTAGATGGGAGACAAGCTAGGCAGGCAGTGAAGTGAGCATCATTCTGGTGGGGCTCTCCAGGCTAACAAGTCATTTGCAAGATGTTTTGACTGCTGAGAATGTCAGCCATAATAAATCTCAGAGAGGAAAAGAGGCTGCAAATGGAAGAGGTAATGTGCAAATTCATTGAAAGATGACTAGTCATAATAGAGAGTAATAGATAGAGCTGCATTACTTCAAACAAATTTGGTGAACATTTTCATTCACAGAAGGATATATTTTGATTTTATTTGAATTATGAAGCTATGCCACACATTCATCATCTTATAGAAATTTGTGTCTCCATCTTCCTTTCTTTACTTTTAGGAGAGAATATGTCTTATGTAGGTTCACTTTAATAAAAAACGTGGATTCCAAATGGAAATGGGAAAACTAAAAAATGCCTATGTGATGCTCTTTCATTCACCTTCAACTTGAAAGAATAAATACTTTCTTGTTTAAAGTTTCTAGTGTCATCAGAACCATCAGTTACTGTTTGTAAGTCTACATTTTGTGCAAATATGTATCTGGGCATAGATAATAGTTACAGCTTTACTGATAAAGCTTTACTGATAAGTTATTCAGAATTTATATTTTCTACTTGACTAGCATATATTTCATATAGCTTCTTCAGGACTTTTTACAGTGAAAATGTTCTTGTTAAATAGTTGTACAAAAAGATTACAATTCTTTAAGTTAGATTATGAGTATAATGCATGTTGATCAATGTCAATCCTTCCCTCATGCACCTCCAGGATTCCTCCTCCCACCAATAACCTCAAGTTATATAGTTTAAGTTTTACATAGTGTAAAGGAATGTATGGCTTCATTTGCTCACCCTCCCTTCATGTGCTCCCCCTTCAAGTTTTTGCCTTAACTTTCTATTTTTTGTTTTAAGGTTTGAAGCTCAGTGTAGATGTTGACAGTTGAATGTTTACAAATAGAATATTTCTATCCAATGAGAGAAGAAAAATTAGATTTTGGATATTATTGTTGTTCTGGGACATACAAATGCATTTTTTATGGCTGTGAAATTCCATGATGATTCATTGTAAGTGCTGATTGAAAAATAATATGTGAATGTGTTATGTTGGGTAAATGGTTTTAGGAGAGAAAGTATTGGAAGAATCTTTTATATCTAGGACCTAAATATAGTGCTGTTTTTCATCATGGCTAAGATATTAACATACAAAACATAATGAAAAATTTTATGACAAAATTAAGACAAAAATGTTCATCTCCAGTCATTGTCATCATGGAGTCCTGATTCAGCTCTCCTTTGAAGCTGAGTTGGCTTGTTGGTATTGTTCTTGTTATCTCTTTCCTCTTTAGCATGTTTCCTAACTGTGTTATATGTATTTGCGTGCTACAGGCCTTTGTGACAATTGGCAGCCTGAAGCCTGTTAACTGTATAATAAAGAACCCAATATTTCCTATTTAAAAAAAATGTTCATTTTTAACACACATTCAAAGCATACTACAAATAATGCTCATCAATACAAATATTCAACTAATCATTAAGGTTAGTTATTATGGTCCAAGATTTCTACTAACAAAAAATGGTGTTTGTTCCTGTTTCTGAGCAGTTAAAACAAATATACATTTGATTTATTCTAAAACATTTAAACCAGGTGCCTGTGGCTCACTCTTGTCATCCTAGCTACTCAGGAGGCTGAAATATGAGGATTGTTGTTCAAAACCAGCCTGTGCAGGAAGATCTCTGAAACTCTTATCTACCACTTGAGCCACAGTGCCACTTCGTCTTTTTCTGCTTATGTGGTAAGGAGAAATTGAACCCAGGGCCTCATGCATGCAAGGCAAGCAATCTACCACTGAGCCACCTTCCCAGCCCTACAGTGGCTTTTGTTTTTTCTTTCTTTTTAAATTTTTATTGTAAAGGTGATATAAAAAGGTCTTACAGTTATATAAATCAGTATTGTGTACAGTTTTTTGAACAGTGTCACCTCTTCCCTCATTTTCTCCCAGCAATTTTCCTCTCAACTTCTCTCTCCCATAAGTTGTATAATTCATTTTCAACATAGTGTCTAGTGAGTATCACTGCTGAATTAGTTCACCCTTTGTCCCACCATTTCTGTTTTTCCTTTCCCTCCCCAAATCAAATAAACTTAAGACAAAAAGTACAGAAATCAAAAAGTGACAAAAGTAGAAAAACAGAAAAAAAACACAAAAAAGTAAAATAAAAGAAACCTCTTGGTTCCATTTCTTGGAGTTGAATTCAGAAAACAACATTTTATAGGATCATATGTACGTACCTATTGAAATATCCTCCTTTGGTCTCACTGTGTGTGAATGTTCTGTTTAATTGATCATGTCCCAAGTGCATGATTTTGCATTTTACTATCCATTGGGTTTACTTGTAGATTTATAGGCACATTATAACTATTACAAATGAGGGAAACCATGCAACTATGTTTCTTTGGGTCTGGCTTACTTTGCCCCTGCTCCATTTATGACCATCTCAGTCCATTTTTAAAATCTTCAAATAGCCCTTCTTTCCTGGGTCTAGGCATTCTGTATAAGTTTCAGACAATGGTAGTGTTCTTGCGTGTTTACTAAAATACTTGTCAAAATTCACAGCCTCTTAACCGGCTAGATATCTGGCCACTAATGTGTCTTTCTAACCATACCTTAAATGTTGTTTCTTTCCAAGATGGTATTTTAGCTCAATTTAAAGATCAATCTATGTGCTAGTTTAGGGTAATTTGATTCCCTTACGTCTTTATGACTTTATATTTATTTCTCAATCCATATCACTTTTATAGCACTCTCTGAGAATTCAATTGCTTAATGGATATATTTGTGAACCAAGATTCTTTAAATTATAGCTGAGTAGAGCTGAACTCATACATTTCCCCCCACAGACTTGTAATTTTTCATGTAATCCTATTTTAGTAAAGTGAAATATAGGTCATATGAATCTGGTTTCACAGTGAATGGCAGACATCACCCCAGAACCTCATGCCAAGTTCACTCATGTCTGCTGGAGGATTGAATCTTCTGTGGAACATTCATTTATTTTTCCATACAAAAACAGAAATGAATAAGTAAGTACTGCATGTATGTTCCTAATCTTGAGATGATAAATGTATGTATCATGAAGTTAAATGAAATTAAGTATAATTAAATGGTGTTATATTTTATTTTACAATTTTAATGAACACTTTCCCTTTTATGGCAAATACATGTTTAAAAATATGAAACATTCCAGTCAATATTTTCTGAAGAACTATTAACTTTATTAAATATGAACCCAATCTCTTATAGGAAATAAGAGAAAGACACTGTTTACACAACCAATGGAAAGATGTGAAAATGTAATAATGTAAAAATGCCAAAACCACAGAATAATAAAAGTACTAAAATGTGAAATATTAGAGAACTTAGCTGGGATAGGTAGTTAAATTGAATCAGTTGATAACCAACTTAGAATTTCTCATTCTTTGTTCAATAGTTCAATAGCTTTTTAAAGTTACTTTATTATTTGGCAATTTTTGTTGCGGAAACTCAAGTATTAACTTAGTAGCTTCTCATTTTACACTAGTACTGCTTTGATTATATTCATGAACATTAGAACGATGAAAGTGATGAGCAACCAAGAAGGCTGCAGGCTAACAATTCTTCAAAAATGGAGAGAAAGTAGTATATAAAATATATTTAACAAAGAAAATGTGAATTTAACAAAATAATATTCAAATGAACATTTTACATAATACTGGCAATCTTGGTATATATAAGCATCTGTACAATACTGTCAGCTTCAAATTTTATCTGATGACTCTAGAAAACAACTTTGTTTAAAATACACAATAATTTTACTTCCCAATATGCATTGTATGAGGTGAAAAGTTAAAACTACAAGTTAAAGCATATATTTTCTTTGTATAGAAATAGTAAATATTAAATTAGGAAGGATAGATATTTCAATCACATTAAATAATTCAATGACAAGTTGTAGCAAAGAGCATAGAAAGAAAACGATTAGAATGAGTACTAAATATAGTTGAAAGGAGAAGGAAAATGTAGCAGGTTGGCATTAAATAATTATATCAGACTTTGGTCCAAACAATTAAGAAAAGATTAATTTTAATTAATATTTGAAATCTGTGTATTTAATAAAAGAGTAAAATTCAGGTGTAAGAAGAACTACTGTAACTCAACATTATAACATACAAATCAAATAAAAACTAGATAAAAATGGAAATTTTTCCTAAGGTATGCAATATCTAATAGTTATATTGAAAGATGCTGAAGATGACTAATTATTAAACTGAAAATTAATTCCAATTATATATCATCTCACACTTGTTAGAATGACTGTTCTTTTTTTTTTTTAGTGCTGTACTTGTAACTCATGTTTATAATCTTAGCTTCTTAGAAAACTGAAATCTGAGAATCAATGTTCAAAGCTATCCTGGGCAGGAAAATCCATGAGTATGTTGTTTCCAATTAACCACCAAATAACCAGGAGTGGAGCAGTGGCTCAAGTGGTAAAGTACTAGCCTTAAACAACAACAACAAACACAGTGATAGAACTCAGGACCTGAGTTCAAGCCCTATGAAGAGAACACAACACACACACACGCACACACACACACACACACACACACACACTCATTCACAAATAAATAATAACAAGATTGTAAAGAAATTAAAACTCTTATGAACTACCAATACAATAATGGCTCACTGTATAGTTCCACCATGAAAACATCATGGTGGTGCCACAAAAAAGTAAAAATAAGTATATCATTTGTCCAAAGGAATTAAGATCTTATGATGATTCAGACTTGGTGCCTGTAATCCTTGCTAGTCTGGAAGCAGAAAATAAGATTACAGTTCAAGGTAATTCCAAGAAAATCATGAGAACCTATTTGAAAAACTAACTAAAAGCAAAAGAAAGAGATGCATGGTTCAAGCAGTAGACTACTTGCCTAATAAGCATGGGGTGCTATGAAGATCATTGGAAAAAGAAGGTGCACATTCTCAGGTGATAGAGTCTATTTCCAAGTTTTAAGATATGTTTCTCAACAAAGGAGGGAGTAACAATTCTCAACCAAAAAATGTACTTATTACCCGTGTAACTGTAACCCCTCTGTACAGCATCTTTACAATAAAATAAAACTTAAAAGAAAGATATGTTCCATGTGAATAATCAATTATTCTTAGAAATTAGGTATTGGAAAATAATTAATGTAGTTTATTAGGATAGAGGCACTGTAAAATAGGAGGTTTCATTGTGATAGCTAGATAGACTCAATATAATATATTCCTATCAAACTCACCCCTCCTTTATCACACTCTCCCATTCTACTGAAACAATATCAATAAGTTTCATTGTTCAATGTTCATCCATTCATAGAAAAAACTTCTATGCGATTCATCCTCATTCATCCTCTTCCTTCGTTCTCTCCCACCCCTTGATACTTTTCCCAACAGAACCAGTTTCACTTTCCTGTCACTCATTGATTTAAGATTACTAATTGTACAAATTTTAATTAGAATGAATTTTATTATTATTTTCTCTTTTCCTATCCTCCAACCCCCATTAATCGACAGTTTCATTGATATTTCTAAAATCTACCTTTATTTTGTTACTTATCCAGGCATGGCAACATACACTTACAATGAAAGCACTTTTAATTGGTTTCTTTAAATTAGTCTAGAACTTTTAAATCAATATTTAAGTATATTCAATGAGAATCCCAAAGTCAAAATTGTCTAGCAATCTTTATAAATGGCCTGTTTGTCCTTCTATCCAGAAAGATTTCTCAGTCCTAATATTCTGAAACCATAACCAAAAGGATTTTTCTGTTCTCCTTTTCAATGCTTTGGGCTCAAGATGGCTCTCCAAGTAGCATTTTTAGGTCAATTTATGGAAGTTTTGTAGGATTATTTTGTGAATAATGTTTTTGTTTCCTGCTTTAAAAAATTGTATTTATAAAACAGGTGGAATATGGGAAAATTTTGCCCTATAAATAGGGCTAAGTCTATTTTTCCTGTGTTGCTTGGATTTATTTTTAATTCTGAATACCTGATTATTGATCTTCTGTTCACTCTCTTGCTTCCAAAAAATACTGCCCCAGTATCTCCTTTTTGTCCTCCATGTTTCCCAGCTCAAAAGTAAGTAGAACCTATTGCTGGTGGTTCACACTTGTAATTAGCATTCCAAGGAATGCTAATATCTGAGGATTAGAGTTCAATGTTAGCCTTGGCAAGAAAGCCCATGAGACTATTATCTCCAATTAACCACCAAATAAGCCAGATGTGCAGTTGTGGCTCAAGTAGAGAGTGCTGGCCTTGAACAAAGTAGTTCATGGATAACATCCAGGCCCTCAGTTCAAGCCCAGGAACAGCACACACACACACACACACACACACACACACAAATGACCTCATTTTGTGTAGTTATCATCATTGCCAGTTTAGTTAACTTCAAGCATAGTCATCAAGTACTTTTTATATAATTATGAATGTAACTACAAGACCCAGTATTACAGGGGTTTGTACATTGTATTTTTCAGTTTGTTGACTCATTTTTGTTTACTTAGAAAAGAACCATATGTGTTAAAGAAAAGATTGTTCCTCACATAAAGCAAGAACTTATTTATTAGTACCTTGTGATATTACAGTTAGCAAACAAAATAATAAAGACATACAAGATACTCATCCTTACTAATTCTTAAGATCCCTTGGAATTATAGAAATCTATTTTATACTGTAATTACTGACATCAAATGTACCCAGCATACTATGTAGTTAGTTTTGAAAACCAAGTCTTTTATCTGGATTAAAAAAATAACAAAAATTAGTATTATATGAACATTATTTTGATAGGGAAAAAAAATTCCTACAAAGGCAGGAAAGATCCAGGGACATAATCTGACTTGTCAAAATTGCCTCAATTAGAGATTTTAATGCCTGTCTGTACTAGGAAAACCTATACAATCACGAATCTGCAATTACATTTCTTCTGAGCTTTGTAAATCGTATGTTCTGTACAACTGAAATATGTGGCACAATTTGTGGTCATTTTATGATTTATAATGCTTTTAATCTTAGCTTGTGTCATTCTCAGCATCCTATGAGTGACAAATCAATTGTGAAAAAGTAATATAGTATTAATTAAAGTCATTGCTATTGATTCTTAATTATTCTGCATCAGTCTGAATCTGAACACAATTATTGTACTCTAGTTAAAAAGAGGGGGCACAGTAAGTGTGTATAGAAAGGAAAATACTTCATTTAATATTGCTTTTAATTTAAACCAAGTGCTGAGCTATGTAACTGAACATATTGACCTATCACATATGTTTAACTGTACTCTCATTTCAAAGACATGAGCCAGCATTCCTCAAGAAGAGCATATCAAGTATGATGAAATACAGGATTGTTTCTACTGTGGAACCTCATCCTGCACCAAAATCACCTCCAAATGGATCAAAGACCTCAAGGTAAAAGCAGACACCCTGAAAACATTACAGGACTCCTTAGTACAAGCTGAAATTTTCTTAATAAAGAACCAGAAACACAACAAGTCAAAGAAAATTTGGACAAGTGGGATTGCATTAAACTGCAGAGCTTCTGCATGGCAAATGACATAGCTAGCAAGATCAACAGAAGCCCATGGATTGGAAGATGATCTTCACTAGCCATACAATGGATCTCATATCAAAAATATACTTAGAACTTAAAAGATTAAATCCCTCAATAAAACAACCACCCCATTAATAAGTGGGCTAAAGACTTAAAGAGACTTCTCTGAAGAAGATATAATAATAACCAATAGACACATGAAGAAACGCTCAACATCTCAGACCATAAAAAAATACAAATCAAAACAACATTGAGATTCTACCTCACCCCAGTTAGAATGACTATAATCAAGAAATCTAATAACAAAAGATGCTGGAGGGGATGTGGCCAAAAGGGAACTCTAATGCACTGTTGGAGGGAGTGAAAACTTGTCTACTCACTCTGGAAAGAAGTGTGGAGGTTCCTCAAAAGACTAAACATAGTACTCCCCTAAGATCCAGCAATTCCACTTCTGGACATTTACTCAAATGATCACATACAGGGCCATACTAAGGCTACCTGTACAACTATGTTTATCACAGCATCATTCACCTAGCTAAGATATGGAACAAGGCAGATGTTCCTCAGTAGATGAATGGATCAAATGTATATATATATATATATAGAGAGAGAGAGAGAGAGAGAGACAGAGACAGAGACAGAGACAGAGGAACAGAGAGATAGGAACTGAGAGAGAGAGAAAGGGAGGAAGGGAGAATTGTTCTATGTCCAGCTTTTGGTGTTTAATTGGAGATAACACTTTCATAGACTTTCTTGCCTAGGCTTTGAACAGTGATCTCAGATTTCAGCCTCCTTAGTAGTACAGATTACAGTGGTAAACCACTATTTCAGGCTAAAAATAATTTTTCCAATACAATAGGTTATTCATGGTGATCTCTATATACAGAAAATATAAGATAGAATAAAGGCATGATTTTGACCATAACTAATGCAATAATCATCATGACCTCATGACTCAAAATAATGTTTATTATTTTACATATGTTATAACATATAATAATTTTTAAATCTCTATTTCTTTCAAAAATATAGTAGACATTACAGGAAAAAGTTTTACCTACATATAAGGGAACAAAAACTATGCCATTTATAACTACAAATTGAAGATATATTTTCCTCACAATAATTTAATTTTATAACCAATTTAAATTCACTAACATTTAAACAATGCCCTGTAAAGGAGATCATTGTTTGTTTCAAAAGGTAATAGTCAAATTATAATAACTAATCCAGTCTATTGATCCTCTTGTCCTCAGCTACACACATAATTATACATTTTTCTCTTCTTATTATTCAAACTAAGTCTAATTTTGAAAATCTACCTACTGGATCAATTTTTTATATAGTTTCAAATGGAAATTTTCTAGGAATGCATCTGCTGGTTTGAAAAGGAATTTAGCGTACACATTTTTTATTCAATTGCAGTACAAATATGTAAGTACTATAAGTATCTGCATAAAAATAAGCATTTAAAAGGACTTGGAATAAGAGCATAAAAAGTCCTTGCTACAAAATTTGCTCTACTGAATTATAACAAATAGACATTCCTTTCAAACTCCCACAGTTTATTTTAGACAAGCACCACTTAATGGTGACTTAGTCATTTATATTATTTTATAACTATGGTTTCCTTTGAATGTGAACAATTATTTACAGGTAAGAATGTGACCATGCTATATTCAGTGACTTTCCATTTTCTCTATGCCTACAGTAGAGGTTACAAAAGAGAACATTTCAAAGTAGTGCATGGATTGCTTGGATGATAACCAGTAAGCATTCCATTCTGTCTCACAAAAAGCTTTCCTTGTATAGATTTTAGAAAACTTGAGATCTTTTATCTAATGTTGGCTTCTCATGAAATTGGTTTCATATTTTGTAGCTAATATCATGTATTTTGAAATATTAATGAAATTAACATTTAGATATTTTAAAGAAATGTGATTTGTAAACTTTAAATGCAAATGGTAAGAGTAATAATAACAGTTTAAAATTTATGCTAATAGTTTTAAGTAAGCCTGAAATATTTCTTATTGGCATAAAGAAAACCAGACTTGGGGCTGGGAAGGTGACTCAGTGGTAGAGTCCTTGCCTTGCATGCACAAGGCTCTGAGTTTGATTCCTCGGCACCATATAAAGAGAAAATGCCAGAAGTGGCAATGTAGCTCAAGTGGTAGAGCACTAGCCTTGAGCTGAAGAGCTCGGGGACAGCATCCAGGCCTAGAGTTCAAGCCCCATGACCGACAAAAAAAAAACAAGCAAAACAAAAACGAAAAAACAGACATTGTTTTTCTTTTTCTTTTTTGCCAGTTCTGAGGCTTGAACTCAGGGCCTCGGTACTGTCCTTGAGCTTCTTTTGCTCAAGTGCTTTACCATTTGAGCCATAGCACCACTTCCAGCTTTTTGTTTATGAAGTACTGAGGAATTGAACCCAGGGCATCATGCATGCTAGGCAAGCACTCCATTATGAAGCCACATTTACCAGCCAAGCCAGAATTTATTTCTTTCTTTTTATCACTATTTTTGTTGTAAAGGTGATAAAGAGGGGTGTTACAATTATATAAGTAGATAATGAGTACATTTCTTTTTGAACACTGTTACCCTCTGCCTCATTTTCTCTCACTCTCCCCTCCCAAGTTATAAAGTTCATTTTCACAATAGTGTCTAAAGAACAGTGAGCTTGAGGAACTGCATAGAGTAAAAGATCAAAGTGGTATGACCATTGACTATAACAGAGGCAACAAAATGAATGATATGACACCCAATAGTATATTGAGGAAAGAGTAACTCAAAAAGTTCAGTATCTAATTAGATTACAGAAAATATAACTATGGCCTAATTAATGAAAATAACACACAGTAAGTCTAAAAGAATTTTAAAGTGACAGTATAAGTAAAATTTTAAAAAAGAAACTATTGATCTATTTTCAGAGTTGATGAAGAGATGATAAAAATAAATTACATGAAGTTAATTTTAGGAATATGATGTGAAAATGCAGGACAGGTAAGTGGAGAGACAATACATAACATGAATGATAATATTAGTATATTATATATTAGAGCTAGAATTGTTTTTAAAAATGAGAGTTTAGCATTTGCCATTACAAATAAAATTTGAAGGCATCATCTTATCCTCAAATCAAAGAAATTAAACTCAATGGATTGAAAGCAGGTTAGATCCAAATCTGTGATTTGAGGCTCTTATATTTAAAATAATAATAGATCATACACAGGCAACTCTTCTGTACTAATGTCAAATATTCATTATGTACAAGTGAATTTCACTATAAATGCCTTGTGATCTATCAAAAGAGGAAAAATCAGTTGCTTCTTAATGACCTATTGTCTAATATAATTTTCTAAGCTTGCCTTTCCTCTGAACTGGATCCAAACCATAATTACATTGTATCTCTAAGATGGAAAGCAAAGTCAAATTTTTCAAAGAAAATATACTTACCCCAAAAAGAAGTCAAGCTTGAGTGTGCTTTTTTTTTCATTTACTGTTGGCTTTCTCTTAAGACTATTTTAATACTAATCAAACCAAAGCAACTTAATATAATTTCCTTTGATAAAAATAATCTTGTTAACACTCACTTTTGCTGTGTGGTGTGACTTATTTTAATATTAAAAGGAACACAGCTAGATGATAAAGAGACACATAGATAGATCACATAATGCATATACGCATATGAAAAAAGGCATGCCTCCTTGATACATAAATGTAATAATAGGGGAAACTATGCCAGTTGTACAAATGTGCTAAGTAACCTGATCTCTTCTGGAAGTCAGTCAAATCATTGGCTGACCTGATCAATCCATGACATGGAATGTCTCTTTCCTTTATCTGGTCATATTTTTCCTCAAAAACAAATTTTTATATTTTTTATTGTAAAGGTACTGTGTAGAGGGGTTAGAGTTACATGAGTAAGGAAATGAATACATTTCCTATCCAGCATTGTTACACCTTCCTTTGTTTTTCCCCTACTATCCATTCCCTCCCAAATTCGCCAACTCTTCCCTCCCCCACCCCAAGTTGTAAAGTTCATTTTTAACATAGTGTCTTGTACATCTCATTGTTACAATGGGTCAAAAACTATTTAATTCTCAAATAATTTCACAGGCAACATTTCCAGGCAACTTATTCTCCACAAATGATGTTTCATTTTCTGAAAGGAGTGTATAATCAGCAGGGTTATTTTCCCAGGACTATTTGATGCTTCTATAGTTTTTACTTCCCAAGAATATCTTTATTCTTTGCCAGACATAAGTAGTTGTGCCTTGATTTCTGACAGATATGCTTCTCCAAGTTTCTGTAAAAATGGGCCCAGGTTGACAATTCTTACAGCTAGTAATTGGGACTCTGTGTAGTCCTTGATTCAGCATTAATTATTTTGATAGATTCAGAATCTTGGCCTAGTTGTCAGCTACCTTTTGCTTTGTCTCTCCATATCTTTTGTTCTTGTCTCTAAGTAATCATAACGTTTTGCCTCCGGGCTTCACTTGAGAAGAATCTGGTTAACTACTCACATTTTACTAACTGTGATAGGTACTGTGGGTACATCAGCTCAGGAGAAGTCACCCCTCTTGTGATGTTTTCTTAAACAGCACAGTATTCCAGCAGCAAGTTTGAGATCTGCTGGAGTACCTGAAGTCATACAATGGCCCGCTACCTATCTGAAAACTCTTGTCATTCTAGCAAATTGTCATTCTAGGAAGTTTCCTACATTTCTTTCATCTAGTACAGCTTCCTTTTTGATGGCGGTTGATGTTTTCCCCAGTGTCTGATGGGTGCTTCCAGTGTGGCTGGGCTTCCAGGCTCACCCTATCCTGCCCATGGTTGGTTATTTTCATCCTGGTGCCCCTTGTGATTATTCCCAGTATCTGCTATTGACTGCTTTGAATGCTTTTGTGTTTCAGAGAGACTACAAATAAGCTGACAGGTTGTAAGAAATTGAAACAAAACAACAATGACAACCAAACCCCACTTACCATTCTGTTTGTTTTTCCTTCTATGCTGGGAAAGAAATTTCTTCAAGCTAGTGCTTTACCATTTTGAGCCATAGTGCCACTTCCAGTTTTATAGTGCTTATTGGGGCTAAAAATCTAAGAGGCTTTCCTTTCCTGAGCTGGCTTTCAACTATGATCCACAGATCTCAGCCTCTTGAGTAGCTACAGTTACAGGTGAACCACCAGTGCCCAAATCCATACAAAGAGACAGATCCAGAATTCCTTCTTACTAGCTTTGATAAGGCACCTTATAAAACAGAAGTTTCAAATAGAAACACTATGAGGATGTCTAACTTTGTTATTTTTCTTTGATTATTTATGTATATAGTTAGGTTTTTATATGTATACATACACACACACACACACAAATATATCTTTATTGTAAGGGTGATGAACAGGGGGGTTACAGTTACATATATAAGGTAATGAGTACATTTCTTTTTGAACACTGTTACCCTCCCTCATTTTCTCCCACTTAGCCCTCCCTAATCTTCTCCCACTCAAGTTGTATAGTTCATTTCCAACATAGTGTCTACTGAGTATCATTGTTGCATTAGTTCATTCTTTGTCCAGTCATTTCTGTGATTACCTTCCCCTTCTATGGATCCTTTTATCTTCTGTATAGGTATAATTGGGTATTTCTTGGCACGAAATGCTTAATATTATATAAAACAAGACATTTTATCTTCAAAAATGTCTAGTATACCTTGAGTAAAATCAAGTATCCTTTTTTAATTAATAAAATGTGTAGACCAACATATGGTATTCCCTGCCTGGCAGTCTTATATATAGGTGCTTTGAAAGTGAAATGCCTGTGTTTCTAAGCTGGGATTTGAGGTAAATAGCTCCAAAGAAATCATTCGAAAAATGAAAATAATGCTAAGTGACAGACTGCTTTGTACTTCTCATGCAGGTAAATAGGACAAGGTGTATTATTTGGGGCAGAAATAATTAAGCCTTACTTAATGTTCAAGGTTTGTGAAAGGGGCTTAGTGATATTGGAAATGTAAGAGAAAAAAAGAAGTAGGTAGAGACTACTGCCATCTCCAATTTTGTAATTGTCATGGGTAAACAGCTATAGTCTTCATAGCTAGTATCAGGGACTATGGAAATATCCCTTGCCATAAAATACATCCTATCTATGACCCAAATATAGCAAAATTAGAGCATGCACTTTGATACTCAGATAGGACTTTTGCATAAGAAAAATATCAATGTTCTTGTTTGTCCATTTTCAAAATTTTATTTTGTATACATTCTCTACTTGTAAACTTTATTCTGCTTTGCATGTCTGCTTTCTTTTTAGAAGTCAATTGTGAATGCAGTTACATGATAGCGTTTTATGAGGAAGGCCCTGTATAGTTTATCCTTTCTCTAATCAGTTCATATAGTAAAAAGAGTTTATATAGATGTCTCAGGTATAAACAAAATTAAGAGCATGTTAAACCTTATCTGATGTATTAAATTCTATAAATATATATTTTATGCTCAGTGTCAATGCAATGCCTCTACTATCCATAAATTAAGAACCAGCTATTCTACCTTGTATAATCCCCAAATAGGAATAAAATATGTCCTTTGCTAGTGTTCTTTACTTGTAAAGAAACGGAATCTATAACCATGAAATGTCTTATTCCATCAACACCCAATAAAACCCAAAAGTAGATAGCAAAGTCAATGAAAGGAAAAACAGTATTATTGACAACCAGCCAACAATTTAAAGGAGAGAGTTTCCTCTCCAGAAAATAAATGAATGAATGAATAAAATATATATACACATATATTTCTGGTCAGAGATTTTAGGTATAAAGCTTTTAAAGTGATTTGGGGAATGGTTCACAAGAGTCAGGCAGATATCAAGATATTTACAAATTAATTTTTGGTGGTCTGCTTTTCTGATAAAGGCTTCTGCTATCTCCAGGTCACATGAGGTTCAGGTTGTGTAAATCTAAAATAAAAATTACTAGTCAGTAAGTTTATGAATCATGTCATCTCAAAATGGCCATAGTTTGTTATTCTGAGTTGTATAAACCTGCCAGCCTTGGTCCTAGTGAAAAATATAACATTATCCCCAATATTAACAATGATGTTACAGGTCAGGAGCAAGGGATAATTGATCTGTAACATTCAAAAGTAAAATAGTTTTCTATTTGTTTTATTTTTATGGAAGGTCTAGCAGTGTCTTAGAGAAAGAGGATATATCCCATGTAAAGTGGATCTTTAGATAACATTTTAATGTTCACTATGCTTTATTTCTAAAGTCTTTTTAAAGAGACTTGTTAAATATAAAGATACAAACATTATTAACACTCTTCTGAAATACAAACCACAGTTTCTCAGAAAGTAAGGCCACAAACTCAAAAATTGGTTTGTGTTAAATAAAAAAAATTGAAAAAAAAGTTTCAGAATCAAAAGAAAACCTAAGAATGGGAAGAAATTATTGGATAAAGCATAAATATCCAAACATTATCAAAATTAAAAAGTACTAAAAGAATAAATAATCCCAATAATAAATAAACAAATGAGCCCAACATGCAATTTCTAAAAGGAGGGAAAATGTCTAGGAAATACTTTAAGAAATGTTCAGCATCCTTTACCCTAAGAGGATGGAAACAGAAAATATCAGGATTCCATTTCACTCCACATAGAAGGACCATTACAAAGGAAACAACTGACAATGAATGTTGGCATTGATTCAGGTGTGTGTGTAAGGTACGTTGATATACTGTTGGTGAGAATGTAAACCAATGCAGCTACCATAGAAATCAACTAAGGATAGAACCAACACACAACTCTAGGGCATGTATTTCTGAAGACATATTAATTAGTATATGATAAAGATTTCCTGTACACCTGTATATATTAAAGTGCTATTCCCTATATCCAAATAATGGAATAAACCTGGGTGACCAGTTGAAGAATGAATAAAGAAAGTGTAGAATATATACCTAATGGAGCATTATTCAGCCAGCTTATGTGTATCAAAATTGTATTTGACTGAAGAATAACAAGAGCACCGACAGTGAAACTGCTTACCAATAACCTCATATGGGAGCAAAATCTGTGTGACTTTGATATATTAAGATGAAGCAAATACATTTTATATAATTAAACATGACAGAATATTTAAAGCAGAAATCTATACTGAGTTGTTGAAAGAAAAAATGCACATGATGAAAAAAATTTCAAGATTACATCCTTTTGAATGCCTGATGCATAGTTATAATCTATCGAATCTTCTGATACAAGTTGTAAGAGAGTTACAATTGTAGAGTTACAATAAATACTCTTAAGTTCATTATCTGAGAACTACAACAGCAACTAACTAGAAGACTGAGATGTAGGATGAGACACACACACACACACACACACACACACATAGTTAGTGTAAGAGGTACATATATATATAGTGTGTATATATATATTGTATATGTATATATTGTGTACATATATAAGTACACAAAATTTACAATATATCTTCCTCCTTCCTCTATGTAAAAACAATTTTTGAATTTAATTTTGCTGTCATTGTGTATATATGTATGTATAAACCATATATATACAGATATTATTTATCTTCATGTATAGTATGCATATATATGTGTGTGTGTGTCTCTCTATCTATATCCCAGTGCTTGACATGCATACCAAGTGCTCTACCACTAGCTACATATGCAGTCCTATTAATTTAAAATATCTATTTATGCTAATTAAGGTGAGAAGATTGATTTGAAATTTATGAATTCAGAAAATAATTCCGTATGACTCATCTCATTTTTAGAAAAATAGGATAATTACTGCCAAAGGTTGTTTACAAAGCTAAAGACTTAAAGAGAAATTTCTCTGAAGAGGAAATAATAATGCCCAATAGACACATGAAGAAATGCTCAACCTCTCTAGCCATAAAACAAATACAAATCAAAACAACATTGAGATTCCACCTTACCCCAGTTAGAATGGCTATAATCAAGAACTCTAATAACAACAGATGCTGGAGGGGATGTGGCCAAAAGGGAACCCTACTGCAGTGTTGGTGAGAATGTATACTTGTTCTACCACTTTGGAAAGTAGTATGGTCAGATAAGATGATGTTAAGTGAAATGAACCCCAAGACAGGGACACAAGTGTTTTTTTCTTCCTTGCTATTGTTTCTAACATATTTATAAGGTACCATGTAAATTTTTTTTGTTTCTTTGTATGTCCCTCCCCAATGCGATAACCTCTGTTTTCACTGTATTTGATGTTGGTATAATTTGGGGAGGGGAAGGGAAAAAACAAAATGGTTAAATAGAAATATAGATTGGCCCATTGCAACAATGTAGAAGTCACTATGTCGAAAAATGAACTTTACAGTTTAGGTGGGGGTGCGGGTGGGGGGTGTAGTTGAAGAGGTGGGAGGGATGGGATGGTAGGGGAAAAACAAAGGGGGAGGCACCAATGCTGGATAAGAAACATACTCATCACCTTGCTCATGTAAGTGTAACCCCTCTGTACAGCATATTCACAATAAAAAACTTATTTTAAAAAAAGCTCAGCTTACAACTAAATTCATAATTAGTATTTTTGCAAAAAGTATATGTTTTCTCGCTAATCTCTAGGACAGTTTGTACACATTAAACCCAAGGAAATAAAGCCCTATAATTATACATATTTCCCCTGTGAAATTCATGTCAATAATTTGCTTAAGTGAATTTCTATCATACAACTCCATGATTTTATTTTTGAATTAGTATGCATTTGTAGTGTGAAGGGAGTTTAATCGTGAAATGTCCCCATATGTACTCAGTACACTTTGAAAAAATGTCCTTCTTCCCATATTCTTATCTGATCTATTCCTTCTCCCTGCATGTTCAATTTTTAATTTAATTGTGCTCTCTTTGTGTGAGTATACATATCATGTATATTTGTATGCATACATGAACACACACATACACACATTTATAATTATTCACTGATCCTCAACAACCTTCTACTCTTCTCCCATCTGGCTAATCCCTTCCTCGACAATCTGTTTTACACTTATGTATCATCATCATCATCATCATCATCATCATCATCATCATCATCATTATTTCAGGTCAACACAAATGGAATAGGGCATTCAATATTTATCTTTGAGCTAGACTTACCATATTTAACTTCTTAGTTAACTTTCTTTAAAAATCACATAATTTTGCTTTTTTCAGGGAAGTAGTATTCCATGGTATGCCTATAATCTCAACCACTCAGAAGGTAGAGGCAGGAAAATCACTACACAGGGTTTGCATGGGAAAAGGTCAATGTCCCTATCAAAAAATAAAACACACACACACACAAACACTCATGCACGCACACACACACAAATCTAAACCATGGAAACAAAAAGGACTAGCAGCATGGCCTAGGTTCAAGCATTCAATTCCTGGTGGCACCATAAACAACAACTGCCACATAACACAGTAATATTTTCCTTGATAAATATCAAAGAGATTATAAAATTAGGATTTCACATTTCTAGAGTCTGAGGTTTATTGCAGCATTATCAACAATAGCTAAAACCACATTGTATTTTAATTAAAAATATTTTAAAACATGGCTTAAAATAAGGAAGAGTGAATCTTCCAACTGTGCTTTCAAAAGAAATTATAATTGTCCCAAGGCCTTCATATTTCCATATAAATAGTGATATCAACAGTAGAACTCTGGATTTTGATTTTGATTTTATTGTTAAATTCTCAAAAATTAATTCCTCAAGGAAACAACAACCCAATTAATGAATAAGCTCATAACTTACAGAGAGAATTCTCTGAAGAAGAAGTAAAATTGGACAGTAGTACAATGAAGCAATGTTCTGGCCATAAAGGAAATGCAAATCAAAGCAACACTAAAATTCCACCTTATCCCAGTTAGAATGGCCAATGTCAAGAAAATAAATAACAGCAAATGTTGATGAGGATGCAGTCAAAAGTGAACTCATACTGTACTGTTGGTGGGAAGATAAGCTTGTTCAACCACTCTGGAAAGCAGTACAGAATTTTCTCAAACAACCAAACATAAAACTAGCTCATGATCCAGCAACTCAATTACTAGAAATTTAGGTGCTAAGATAACCATGTTCGTTGAAACACTAATCATCGTATCCAAGATTTGGAGTCAGGCTAGAAGCCTCTCAATGGACAAATAGATCAATAAAATGTGCTTTATACACACAAAGACTTTCATTCATCAATTAGAAATAATGATACTGTAACATTCCTAAGCATATGGAAAGACATATATGGAAAAGACATTTAGAAAAATTGTATTAAGTGAAGTAAACCAAATGTAGTATATAAAAAATGGGCTTTTGGTCCAGAGGAAGATGGCAAAGTAGAAGCTGGAAGCTAAACAAGCTCTCCCATAGAAAGCAGTTTTAGTGTTCCAGTGAACAGGCCGAGGCTAGAGAATCACACCAAATGTGCCATCACAGTACAGAGAGTTTGGCCAGAGAGCGAAAATCCAGGCTGCTTGGTAAAGGAGACAGATCTGAGCACTTGATGGTAGCCGTGGTGGGGGCAGCAGTGGTGGCAGCAGCAGCTGCCATAGCCACCATATCAACAGAGAGAGTCTAGGACAAATGCACCAGACACGACATGAGAGTGGATTCTAGTCACTACCAGCAAGAACTGACAAGGAGCAGAAATCTTCATCCTGCTGATTGCAGACCAAGTACCAGGAACCAAGAGTCTGGTGTGAATAGAACCCTGACATCCTCACTGCTTCTCAGGAAGCAGCAGTGGGAAGATAGCCCCTCCCCCACCACTGGAGAACATCTCCATCTTTGATTCTGGCAAAGGCCCTGTTGAGCAGCTAGTTCCAACTCAGATCTTCAAAGAAAACAATAGAAGCCATTCAAAAGGTCACAGGAACCTGATCAGACCTGCCAGGCACAGCTCCACCCAGGAGAAAGTCACCCTGCTCAGGCAGAGGAAGCTCCACCCCCAGAGGAATGACTTTCTTCACTGGGTAAACAGAGCCAGAGGCTGCCCCTCCTCACTGCAGCCTAGACAAACAGTTGAAACTCAGTAAACATAAACCTTGAGAATTGCTAGAGGCTGGGCTCTGTGACTGTCTCAATAGTTAGCCCCTTAGGGAAAAGCTACTGATTGCTGATAGGCCTCAACCCTACCCAGAACCTAGCCTCATCACATCAACTCCAAGCTAAAGGAAACAGTCATCTCCCTCTATTGTGATACTCAAAGCAGATCTCCCTCCTACTGAAGTAGCCTGGAGGAGGATCACAAAGTCCTGAGTAAGGCAGAGCTTCTTTCTGCCTGCTCAAACAAACTGACTTAAGAAAACAATCAAGCCACAGGAAAACCAAACACCACAAGCAAAGCAGAGACTCCATCAAGAGACTGGTTACAAACACAGGGAAGATACAAGATCTTCCCCCGTCTCCCACAACCCACAAAAAAAAATTCAAAGAAAGTTTTTCTACCTATTTTTTAAATTAAAAATGTTTTCTATTATTTTTTTTCTTTCATAATTTTTATTTTAGATGTGTGTGTGTGTGTGTGTGCACGTGTGTGTGTGTGTGTGTTTATGTTTTAAATCTCTTTTGACCTTTTGGTCTTTTTTCTTTCTTTTTTGAGTGACTTAATTGCTCTTCTGCCCATCGCCTGATATATACCCATCATTGATTAATACACTTTATACTTCATTGTGTACATAATTAATTTAGAAATTCATTACTCAATTCACAACCTCTTAGGCTTAACTTCTTTAAGAGTAGTATTATTTCTTTATACCTATATAATTTTTAAGTATTCCAATTTTAAGATTTTTTATTTTTTATTTTTTTTAACTTTTCCTTTTTATCTCTCTCCTCCTCTCATCCTATCCTTTTCTTCTCTCAATATCATTTCTTTAAACTGACATAATTTTAAGTGTTTCATTTTTAAATTTAAAATTTTGTTTTTTTTTTAATTTTTTCTTTTTTTTTAAATCTCATTCTGTCTTATCCATTTCCCTCTCTGAGATTAGGACTTGGTTAAATTCACTCTTTCCTTTTACCTCTCCATATCCCTCTAATCTTATTTTTCCCCACAATTCTCCCTAAACCTATTAATTTCTGGTTTGCTGAATCCCTCTTTGATGTTCTTAGTCCATTAATCTATAGTTGTTTGATGTTGAATAGATTGTATCTGTTGAATTAGATTGTATCTGAAGCCATTTTGAACACGCAACTACAGGACTCTTGATGATGCTTGCCTTAAAATAGTGTTCTAGCACAAAATTGGGGTTACTTTCATACCAAATGGACAGAACAAGCCAGAGAAAAACAAGAAAAATGGCAAGTCCTGGTATCTCAACTCCCACACATGATAATCAAGTGACAGAACAGTTAATGACTAGCCAAGAGTAGAGTTCCCAAAAAGTTCTACAAACACTACTGGTAAACATGTTGAATGAAAAAATTGAAAACTTGCAAAGGACTCAATTGAGCTTGATAGAGAGCAAGAGGAGGCAAACCAAAAATTAATACAGGAACTTCACGAGCATGATCAGGCTAACCAAAAATTAATACAGGAATCTTGTGAGAGTGAGGAAGTTAATCAAAAATTAATACAGGAATTGCGTGAGCAGGCTAAGAACAGTCAAAGATCAATACAGGAATTGTGTGAGCAGTCTGAGAATAGTCAAAGAGAAATACAAGAATTGGATGTGCTTGAGGAAGCTAATCAAAGAGTAATACGGAAACTGTGAGCGGGATAAGAATAGACAAACATCAATAGAGGCATTCATGGAATTCATAAACAGACAGCTGAAGGACTCCAGGTAGACCACAAAGGGAATGCTGAATGGAGCCCATCAGAAGGAAAGAGAGTCCAAGGAAACCATAATGAATCAACTAAGTGATTTGAGAGTAACACTAAACAGCAAATTACCGAAGTAAAGAAGTTCATACAAGATCTAAAACAAAGCTCCAACAATGAATTGGAAGCCATCAAAGCTGACCAATTAGAAGGAAAGGAAATAAAAAACGAAGTAGAAAATCTTTACAGTAGGTTAGACCATGCAGAAGATAGAAACTCTGGGATTGAAGACAGGCTAGATATTATAGAGAAAGAACATACAACTATCCAAGACAAATCCAAGAAATATGATATTCAATATTTGGAAAACACCAACAGAAGGCCTACTCTGAAGATAATGGGTGGAGAGGAGACCTCCAGACAGAAGTTAATGGTCTAGGAAATTTATTTAACAGGATCCTAGCAGAGAGCTTCCAAAAGATGCTAAAAGACAGGCCTAGTCAGATACAAGAAGCTTTTAGAACCCCAAAAAGACCAGACCAGAAAGGATCATTAAAGCTGTCAAGGAGAAAATATAATTACTTATAAAGCTAACCCATTTAGAATAAACTCAGATTTCTCAGCAGAGACAATTAAAGCGAGAATAGCCTGGAATGATGTATTCCACACCCTAAAGGGCAAACAACTATCAACTAAGAATACTGTATCTGTCTCAATTCTCCATAACCGAAGGTCAAATAAAAACCTTCCATAACAAAGAAAAACTGACAATATATCTCTACCAAAACAGTCCTACAAATGATACTTAAAGATGTCCTACATATAGAAAACCAAGACCACAATAAAGGCCAAGAAACCGCACCCAAACTGAGAATCCAAGAACCATAGGAAGAACCCAGTTGTCGCAGACCCCAAGAAGGTGGATAACATGGCAGAAACTACAAAAAATCCTCTCAGTCCTAACTCAACATTAATGGACTTAACTCTCTAGTTAAGTGACATAGATTGTCTAGTTGGATTAAAAAGCAATATCCTTCTATCTGTACCTTCAAGAGTCACAGCTTGCCCATAAAAAGAAACATATTTTGAAAGTGAAAAGCTAGAATAAAATCAAACAAGCAAATGGCCTCCATAAACAGGTGGAAGTTGCAATCTTAATGTTAGATCATGTAGACTTCAAATTAAAATTATTGAGAAAAGATAAAGGTCACTACATACTAATTAAGGGATCTCTGCTTCAGGAGGATATTACAATTCTAAATATCTATTCACCAAACAACAGAGCATCCAAATTTATCCAAGAAACATTACTTAAATTTCACATAGATACAAAGATATTAATTGTTGGGTACTTTAACATACCACTTTCCCCACTAGATAGATCAACTTGGCAAAAACTCAACAGAGAAACCGCAAATCTAAACAACTGCATATATCAACTAGAGACATCTACTGAATATTTCACCCAGCAGCATCAGAACACACACTTTTCTCAGCAGCACATGGAATAGACCACATTTTAGATCACAAAGCAAACTTGTCCAAATTCAGAAACATTGAAATTATGCCCTGCATTCTCTCAGACCACAAGGGAATAAAATTAGAACTCAACACCACAAGTCACCAAAGAAAGTCCTGTAACACACCAAGACTGTGGATCACCAGTGGGTAATGGAAGAGATTAGAAAGGAAATTCAAATTTTCATGATATTCAACAAAAATGAACACATAAATTACCAGCTCCTCTAGGACACAGCAAAGTCAGTACTCAGAGGCAAGTGTATAGCTCTGAGTTCCTACATCAACAAATTAGAGAAATCTGAAACCAAAAATTTAATGAGACTTCTGATCCTCCTTGAAGAAGATCAGCAAGGTAAACCTCATTTCAGTATATGGAAAGAAATTATTAAAATTAAATCTGAACAAAACAAATTAGAATCCAAAAAAAACATAGAATCAATAAAACAAAGAATTGTTCTTTGAAAAAATTAACAAAATTGACAGACCCTTAGCATATCTTATCAGAAAAAGAAGAGACCACACTGAAATAAGCAAACTCAGAGATGAGAATGGAAACATCGCTACAGAAACAACTAAGATTGAGAATAATTCTCAAAACTTTATAACCTGAAAGAAATGGATGCTTTCCTACCAAATATGGACATGCTGAAACTAAGTCAAAATCACATGGTACCTTATAAACACATTAAAAACAATAGCAAGAAAGCAAAATCCACTTGTGCCCCTATCTTGGGGTTCATTTTCCTGACTTCATCTTACCTGGTCATATGTGCATAACTTTTGACCTTCTTTGCTTGTCTAGGATGTATACTAGTTACTGCAAATAAGGGAAACCATGGGACCTATGTTTCTTTGGGCCTGGCTTACTTCACTAAATATAATTTTTTCCACGCCTTTCCATTTCCTAACAAATGGGGCAATGTCATTCTTTCTGATGGAGGCATAGAATTCCATTGTGTATATATACCACATTTTCTTGATCCATTCATCTACTGAGGGGCATCTGGGTTGGTTCCATATCTTAGCTTTGGTAAATAATGCTGCAATAAACATAGTTGTGCTGGTAGCTTTAGTATGGTCTTGTTTGTGATCATTTGGGTAAATGCCCAAAAGTGGGATTGCTGGGTCATAGGGGAGCTCTATGTGTAGTCTTTTGAGGAACCTCCATACTGCTTTCCAAAGTGGTTGAACAAGTTTACACTTCCACCAACAATGCAGTAAGGTTCCCTTCTGTCCACATCCCCTCCAGCATCTTTTGTTATTAGAGTTCTTGATTATAGCAATTCTAACTGGAATGAGGTGGTATCTCAATATTGTTTTGATTTGTATTTTTTTTAATTTTATTTTATTTGTGAACATACTGTACAGAGGGGTTACAATTACATGAGCAGGATAATGCGTACATTTCTTACCAAGCATTGCAGCCTCCTCCTTTGTTTAGCCTTCACATCCCTTCCCAGCCGCCCACTCCCCCCCCCAATCCCAATCCCCCCCTTCCCCCACCCCACCTACGTTGTAAAGCTCCTCAAATCAAAACAACATTGAGATTCCACCTGACCCCAGTTAGAATGCTATAATCAAGAACTCTAATAACAAAAGATGCTGGAGGGGATGTGGACAGAAGGGAACCTTACTGCATTGTTGGTGGGAGTGTAATTGCCCCATTTGTTAGGAAATGGAAAGGCGTGGAAAAAATTATATTTAGTGAAGTAAGCCAGGCCCAAAGAAACATAGGTCCCATGGTTTCCCTTATTTGCAATAACTAGTATACGTCCTAGACAAGCAGAGAAGGTTAAAAGTTATGCACATATGACAAGGTAAGATGAAGTCAGGGAAATGAACCCCAAGATAGGGGCACAAGTGGATTTTGCTTTCTTGCTATTGTTTTTAATGTGTTTATAAGGTACCATGTGATTTTTTTTGCTTTGTATGTCCACCTTGTTTTTATTATATTTGATGTTGGTATAATTTGTTGAGAGGAAGGGAAAAACGAAATGTTTAAATAGGGATACAGGTCCACCCATTGTAACAATAAGATGTAGAAGACACTATGTTGAAAAAGAAACTTTACAATTTATGTGGAGGGGGGAAGGGGTGAGTGTAGTTGTGGAGGTGGAAGGAAGTGATGGTAAGGGAAAAACAAAGGTGGAGGCAACAATGCTTGAAAAGAAATGTACTCATTTCCTTGCTTATGTAACTGTAAGCCCTCTTACAGTATGTTCACAATAAAAACTTTTCAAAAAGGGTTTTTTTTTGTTTTTCTATGTCACTCATAATTATGCCACTAAATTTTGAGGGGGCATTTTTTCCAGTGATAAACCTTTAGCTAAAAGACACAGCCTGGCTTCTGACTTGATCTCAGTGAGATATTGGGCAGATACCCGCCCAGCCACCTGCTCTGAGCACATTGCCTCACATACAGCTGTAAGTTTTCTGTGTCCCTTTAAACTACCAAGTTGTGTTCATTATAAGACAGTAGTTTAACAATGAGTGAAGTGGCTTTTTATGTAGAGGTGAATTTTTTGTAGTTGTTTTTCAGAGAATATTACTTTTTAAAGATCAGGAGTGATATTTTTAACCATTTGGTTTTATGAACATTTTGTTTTTGTTTTTCTAGTACAGGGAACAAACACAAGGATTCAGACACATAAGACAAGTCCTCTACTACAATTAAGGTACCTTGTCTAAATTTGTGTCTTTTAATTTAAAATAGTCTGTTTTAGTTTATAATAATTTATAAGATGTTTGATTTAAAAGCTGCTCTTTTTGTTTTTTATTTTCTTTTAGTACTCTATTTTGTTTCTTTGGTTCTTTTGGTACTTTGGTTCTACCTGACTCTTTCCGAGAGAATATTTTTGCAAGAACAATTTCTATTATGTATGAACTCTTTATTCATCTCTTTTTAGTGATTAAAAGATTTACAATAAAAAAGATTTACAATATAATTTGTTTTTTACATTATATCTTTGAAATTTTTATTTTCTTTGCATATTCTTCATTTTAATAGTGTCAACCCAATTTCTGGAGTCTGTATGTTGTCTGATCATTTTATTCTGCACAATCCATTTCTACTATTATTTGGATTTACATACTAATAAATCTCTAAATGTGATTAAAATGAGAAACAGAATGAGAAAAGTTTTAACATTTATGCACTTATTAACCATTTCTGGTGTTCTTGCCTCATTTGCATAAATCTAAATTTCTATATACAGTGTTGTTCTGCCTTGAGGCTGAGATTCACCACTTCTTGCAGGCACAGTATTAACATGAAGTTCTTTTTTTTTTTTAAACAGGAAACTTTTTATACTTTTATTTATTTATTTATTTGTTGTGCAAATACCCTACAGAGGGGTTACAAATTACATGGGCAAGGTAATGACTGCATTTCTTATCAAGCATTGTTGCCTCCTCCTTTGTTTCCCCTTTCTATCCCTTCCCCCTTTCCTTCCCGCCCCCCATGCCAAAGTTGTAAAGGTCACTTTCTACATCACATCTTATACATCTCCTTGTTGCAATTGGTCCACCTGTATCCCTACTTAAACAATTTGTTTTTTCCTTTCCCCTCCACAAATTATACCAACATCAAATACAGTGAAAGCAGGGGTTATACCATGGGGGAGGGACATACAATGCAACAAAGAAATATCTTATATATATGTTAGAAACAAAAGCAAGAAAGTAAAAACATTTGAGTCCTTATCTTGGGATTAATTTCACTTAACATCAACTTATCTGATCATTTCTGCTTGTCTCAGACACATACTAGTTATTGCAAGTAAGGGAAACCTTCTGTTAGTTTTCTTTTATCTGATAATATAATTATTTTGTATCATAACTAAAAAGATTCTCTTGCATGATATAGAATTTTACATTAGCAGTTTGTTTACATTTTTATAAACTAAAACACACCATAATAATAGTAACATTTTTCCAGCTGACATTGTTCTGGGGGGAAATTAATGATTAAGTTTATCCTTGTTCCCTGTTTACTATGTCCTTTTATTGTTTATTTTATAAATTTCCCTTTCAACTGAGTGCTGTATGCACATATGCCAAATAGCAACCTTGGACATTAGGGACTTTATTTCTTGATTATTATAACCTTTCTGCCCCAACCTCTTAAATAAATATTATGGTCTTGCCAGTAATTGTGGAAGAATTATAGAATAAATGATACATATTAAGTTACCATGTAAACTCAAGTCCTTAAGATTTTCACTTAGTGTCTTGTGAGAATAGATGGGAGCTACTGCAAGTGTCTAATTCTATTTCTGAATATTCAACATAAACACAAAGAGCTGTTGAGAATTACTGTGAAGTAGTAAGATGAAGGAAGGAAAACACTAAGTCAAGAAGGGTAAAATCACATGAGCCTATTAGCCATAAAGGCCTTGATAATATTCTTCAATATTATTGATAGTTTATAAATCTTGGCATAATTGGTAACCTTATCCATTATTTTAATATTTTTATTGTAAAAATAGTGTACAGAGGGGTTACAGTTACATGAGTAAGGTAATGAGTACATTTCTTATTGAGCATTATAAAATAGAAAATATTGCAGGGCACTGGTGGCTCACGCCTGTGATCCTAGCTACTCAGGAAGTTGAGATCTGAGGATCGTGGTTCAAAGCTAGCCTGGGCAGGAGAGTCTGTAAGATTCTTATCTCCAATAAACCACCAGAAAACCGGAAGTGGTGCTGTGACTCAAGTGGTAGAGCATCGCCTTGAGCTGAAGAGCTGAGGGACAGCGCCCAGGTCTAGAGTTCAAGCCCCACGACCAAAAAAACAAAATAAAGAAAAAAAAAAAAGAAACAAAAAATGAAAATATGACATGGGTGTTTTGCAAATCCTAAAGGTGCAATAGAATTTATTGACAAGGAATACTTGAATAATAGGTCTGAGACACCACTCAGACCTTGGTGTGTGTGTGTGTGTGTGTGTGTGTGTTGCTGAGATTAGACTTACAGACTTTGTCTTGTGAGGCAAATGCTCTACCAATACAGCAAGAGCTCTACAGCTACAACTGTACTCCATTGCCTAAGTATTAAAATGTATTAGGTGGGCTGGGAAGGTGGCTCAGTGGTAGAGTGCTTGCCTTGCATGCTCGAGGCCCTGGGTTCGATTCCTCAGCACCACATAAGCAAAAAAGAAAAAAGCCGGAAGTGGCGCTGTGGCTCAAGTGGTAGAACGCTAGCCTTGAGCTGAAGAGCTGAGGGACAGCGCCCAGGCCCAGAGTTCAGGCCCCACGACTGGACCCCCCCCAAAAATGCATTAGGCTACTTTTAAGGACTATAGCACTCAGAGTTGTCCTACCCTGTCATTCTCAAAGCAAGCATATGGAATTGCAACTTTTAGAATCTGAGTGTTGTCAGGTATTGGGCAGTTGGTAAGATGTAAGAACTGAGGCTCTCTGTTGGGTCTGCCAGAGGGAAATGGTCAATTGGGAATAGCATGACACTTCAGGAACTGAAGTCTTAACACTTCAGTGAGAAAATAAATTTCTGCCCTGCAGGCTAACAATGGCTCTAGAACTCCATAGAAAGCTACATTGGGAATTTAAGTTTTCAAGAAATATAGGAGTGTAGAATGCAGTAAATCATATAAACTACATCACAGAGAAGCTTTGTGTTCTCTATGAGGATATGGTAGAAAATGTTGAACTATTCAGTTTAAAGCAGTCAGTTTTGTGTCAACTGAAAGTGTGATGCCTACTTTAGGGTATTGGGGTATTGGCACAAGAGAATGCTTAGAGAGTGATGAAGGTTCCTATGTTTGTAATTTCACTTTCATCTTTTACATTTTTCAGTCTTTACTCAGTTTTATTTTTCATTCTAATATTACCTACATGTGTTCATCTACTAAAGATTTAATGTAGTTGAAGTTTATCTTAAGGATTTAGAATGTTTTCCCTCAGGTTAAATATATTTAGTTTAGGTAGTTTGGATTTTTTTTCAACCCATATCTTTGTACATGTAATTGTAGGAAGCATGAATTCCAGAACAAAAAGTATTTGCCAATTAAAATGACATTTTCCTGTAGTTTCACTGTATGGAACACATCAACAAAGCTAGAAGATAAAGCTATCTGTATTATCTAGGATTGTCTAAGGTTAAACTTGAATAATCCTCCCAGGTTTTGTCTCACATAACTGGAGATTAAGTTATCTCTTTATTATTGGTAGTTTTAATTTTAGTATATTTATGAAGGAAGGCTATAAAGACATACTCTACACTTTTCTTCAATATCTTCAAATCTTTGGTTGGCCTGAAGCATATTTTTAGTTAATTGTGAGTCTTAATTGACTCTGTTCCACTTGCATTTTAAAACTCTACGGAGGCTGAGTGTGCTATGGCCTCGTGCTTATAATTCAAGCTATTCAGGAGGCTGAAATTTGAGGATTGTGGCTCAGAGACAGCCCTGGCAGGAAAGGGTATTAAAACCTTATCTCAATCAAATCAAAATCCAGAAGTAGAAACTGTGGCTTCAGTGGTAGAGTGCTAGCCTTGAGCTGAAAATAAAAACAATAACCAACCAAACAAACAACAAAAAACTGTGACAGCACCCAGGCCCTGAGTTCAAGCTCAGGCCCAGAAAATAAAATCTCTAAGCCTCACAAAATGTTGAACTAATAAGCAAAGTTCTGGAAGTTTAGAAGTACATGGATTAAAGACAATATGAACTCCTATCTGTATGTTTCATGATCAAGGAAGTTCTTTATTTTGGTATGTAAGTTAGATCAAGCAAAAACTTAACTTACTGAGAAGGGGAATAGAACCAAGGACTGGAGAAACTATAAAAAACAAAACAAACAAAACTTAGGAGTTATGGGTCAGCATAGATTCAGGTAGGAATGGGTTACTGCAAAGAGCAAATGGACATATTAGTGTGAGAGATCAACATTAGTTTGAGTGTGTGGATATAAAAGACAGGGTAAAGTAAGAAGATAAAAGTGTTTTTGAGGTAGATGTAGATGAGGGAGTAATAGCTAAGAAGGACAATTGATTCCTGAGAGACTGAATAGTTTCAGATAAAGCAGCTTGAGTTTGTCAAATGGTCTGATTGGAGTTAAATTAAGATGACCTAGAATGCATATATGTGAGTTTCTGAAGAAAGCAATACACTATAAGAATTATCTCATTTGAGATAATGAAATTAGGTAGAAATATTATACACTTGTTCCTACAGTGTATTTTTATTTTCTATGCAGCAAAGTTATATATTATAACTAAAATTCTTCATACAATGTAATCATCATATCAACATCTAAAAGTAACCTGCTACATTACAATAATCTGTGCCACAAAATGTTATTCCAAGGGAAACACTGAGTTCACATTGTGAGAATGAAACTTTATGTAGTACAATGCTGACCAAACTGTCCTATACTTATAACTGTCATATAGATAATATTAGAGGAAATTATATCACATACATATCTTTGGTGGAAATTATATTTGCCTAAATTTGTAGTTACAGATAAAACTTTTAACATGGGGGTTGAAAGCATAAATGAAATTTTGACAGGATACTTATTGCATTAATTTTCTGGTATGGTTAGAAAGCATAGAGAGGTTGAATTAAAAAAATAAGACCTAGGGAAGATGGATTAATTTAAAGATGAAAGTATTACATAGATTTAGAAAAGATTTTCCAAGTTTCTTTAAAGTTCCTGTAAATAGTGTTTATGAACTAAGGTAATCATGTAAGAATAAGCCTATGGGTATAGATAAGAAACCAGCACAAGTATGAAAATCTGGAATAATTTGAATATGTAATGATATGTAAGGTATTAGAAAGATCTGAAGTAAACACCAATGGCTCACACCTATAATTCTAGCAACTCAGAAGGCTGAGATCTAAGAATTGTTGACATCTAGCCTGGGAAGACAAAGCTGAAAGATTCTCATCTCCAGTTAACCACCAAAAGTTAGACCTGGAGATGTGGTTCAAGAAATAGACCATGAGCTGTTAGTGAAAAAGATGAGGATGAGCATAGGCCCTGAGTTCAAATCCTGGTACTAGGGCACACACACACACACACACACACACACACACACACACACACACACACACCACATACACATGATAGATTTGAAGGCTGAGACAGTTAATAAGCATTCAGCAACTTGATATATTCTGTCAGATTGTCTAAGAATTTGTCTAACTGTTTATTCAATGAGTTTTTTTAATTGATTCTTTGAGCTTTTGTTTTTGTTTTTTTGGTCAGTCATGGGGCCTGAACTCTGGGCCTGGGCACTGTCCCTCAGCTATTCAGATCAAGGATAGTGCTTTACCACTTGAGCCACCGCGCCATTTTTGGCCTTTTCTGCTTATGTGGTGCTGAGGAATCGAACCCAGGGCTTCATGCATGGAAGGCAAGCACTCTACCACTGAGCCACCTTCCCAGTGGTGGCTTATTTTTTTAGTCACTATTTCATTGATTTTTACTATAACCTTCTTTATTTCTTCATCTGTTCATTTGAGGTTTGGCTAATTGTTGTTTTTTCCAGGAAATTAAACTGCATCACTGGGCTTTTTATGTTACGTATTCTGTATTTCAGTGTAGGTGCTCAGAACTATAAACCTTTCTCTCAGTACTGCTTTTGTCTGTTCCAAACTTTATATTTTTTGGGGGGCCTCCACTCGTGGGGCCTGAACTCTAGGCCTGTTCACTGGCCCTCAGCTCTTCAGCTCAATGCTAGCGCTCTACCACTTGAACTACAGAGCCACTTCCGGCTTTTTTCTTTTTGCTTATGTGGTGCTGAGGAATTGAACCAGGGCCTCAAGCATGCAAGGCAAGCACTCTACCACTGAGCCACCTTCCCAGCCTCCAAACTTTCCTATAGATTGTATTCTCATTCTAATTATATTCTAGGAACTTTTAGATTTCCTTTCATCTTTATTTAATGATGCACGACAATATTTTCAGTTCTATAAGTTTGCATATTTTTGCAGTTACTTATACTATTGTGTTTTAATTTTATTCCATTATGGTCTGATAGAATATTTGGAATTGTTACTATATTCTTATATTTGTTAAGACTCACTTTATGTTACAGAAAGTGATATATTTTGGAGAAAGTGCCATTAATATAGAAAAATATAAATGCTTCTAAAATTTAGAGGATTCATCTTAGTGTAAAAACTATTAATATATCGTATTACCAATGAATACTATTCTGAGACAAGAGTTTGATGAATTTGTAGGCTGTTGTTTGAATTATGTATTTTAATATGTATGTGAATATCAAAGTTTTAATAAGTTTCTAGAAATCAAACACCTTGTATTGATATGTACTATACTCAAATGGTGGCTGTTTAGAAGAGATATTATAATCATTTTCCTTAACGTAAAATGTTGAAATTTGGTAAGATTCATTGTAGGAGCTGAATGGTGGCACATTGCTGTAATCCTAGCTACTTTGTAGGTGGATATTGGGAGGATTGAATTTCAAGAGCCAAGATCCCATCATGTTCAAGAAAGTGAACACAATGATATCTATATGTATATCAATATCTATATAGCTGTAATTCCAGATACATGGAATACACATATAGAAATATCACAGTCTAAAGCATGCCTAGAGAAAAACTCAAGGCTCCATGAGGAAAAAAAAAACAACAAACTAAAACACAAGGATGGGACATGGCTCAAGTTGTAGAGTACCCAACCTAGCAAATACCATACCCTGAGTTCTCATGTCAGTAATGCTAAAAAACAATTAAACATTTATTACCACATGTATGATTCAAATTTATTCAGTTGGCATTTGTAATTGCAGACTTTGAGAATAAAAAAAAGTGGTTATAGATATCTATTAAAAAATATGGAAGCCTGACCCCTAGAATTATCACAACAAGATAAATAAATGCATGCTTTGACTCTTTTATTTTATGGAATACTGGTTTTGTTCAAAATACATAGTGTAATATTCAGGAATGATTTTTAATGACATCCTTGAGGACTAGGAATCATTAGTCCCTGTGCTTATACCCAATGACACATAAAAAGAAAATCTAACAGTCATATTCCAAGACAGTCTTAGACAAACTTTACAAAGACAGATGCTGAAGAAGGTTTCACTTGCACCCTTATTTCCTTTCTTTCTGCTTTATAACCAAAGAGCTATTTGGAGTTAAATTAACTATCTTGTTACTACAAATTGAGAAACTCTACAGCTATACATGAAAGTGAAATCTGGACTCTGAAAAGAACCTAGTTGTGTTTCTACTGATATTTTATTAGGTGGCAAACAAACACTAACACAATGAACTACAATATTATTATTAGGTAAATAATACAAATTTATATCAGTTGTGCCTCCATAAATTAGACTTTTATTGCTTACAGCCGTGTGTATCTTGTTGATGCAAAAGTCCAGAGAAATGTAGTAAACTAATCATAACAACCATTTAACAAGTCTGTCCCACGGAAATGCTAATATGAATAGCTATTAGAAACTAAGAAAGAATGCTAAGGACTGGGATTGTAAAAGTATGAGTCAAAATGAGGTATTGGAGTCTGGGATGCTGAGAAACTGGTAACCAAACCTAAAGTTGAATTTAAGTAAATAAGAACTTATCCATTGTCCAAGCAGTATTGTATTTTATAGCAAATAAAAAGTTAAGAGGCATATAGAATTCTGATTTCCCATAGATGAACTTTAAGCACAGAATAACTTTGATAAATGTGTTAAAAATCCATACTTCCTGTTCATACTCACTGTATTGTAGCTACCATCATTCACATCTCTGTAATGTTTATTTTCATCCTGCCAGGGGCCTGCAGTGTAACATGGTGCGAACAGTGAGTCCAGGCAGCCCAGATCAGGCAGGACTGTGCTCTTCCTGTGCTGGATTCTATTTAGATATAAACTGACTTGGAATATATGCCTTGGGTCAGAAATTGTCTTTTGAATTTTGAGGGCATTTTTAAATTTCAGTCTTTTCAATACCTTTGTAGAGATCTGATTTGATAACACTAAAAATAATACACTATGTAGTTTTCAGGAGTTATTTTGTAGAGGTTGTGGGTTAAGATTATTGTCTAGAAAAAAGCAAAAATGTATATTCGATACATATGGAGTACATCTTTTTTTTTTTTTTTTGAGGGGGGTGGGTCCGGTCATGGGGCCTGAACTCTGGGCCTGGGTGCTGTCCCTCAGCTCTTCAGCTCAAGGCTAGTGCCCTACCACTTGAGCCACAGCGCCACTTCCGGCTTTTTTCTTTTTGCTTATGTGGTGCTGAGGAATCAAACCCAGGGCCTCATACATTCAAGACAAACACTCTACCACTGAGCCACCTTCCCCGCCCCTGGAGTACATCTTTTTCTTGAACCAATTATGTATATGTTTGCCGCTACTTTGTGTTGAAAAGAAGGGATTGACATAAAGTGAACACAGAGCTTATTCTCCAATACCTAACCTGCTCTACATACCATGTGCCAGACCCTAAGCTATTATTAATGATAAAAAATGCAGTGTATGATATTAACATTTTATGATCTCTCAAAACTCTCAAAAATATAAATGAAATAAATGATAAACGGGTTCGTTTAAGATTATTTTTTAAATGGTCTTAAATTGTGTTTATTTCAAATGAAATATATATAATTTGAGAAAATATCTTGGCATATAATATCCAACCTAAATACTGCTGGTTAGTGAATATTACAAGGATTGGAAAATAAACAACAGCAACAACAACAATGAATCCACTAACTCTGTTCCCTTCCTATTTATTTTGTTCCTGTTTTCAAATTTCTGACTATTAACACTTTTTATCATGTGCTAATGAAGGTTAAGGAGTTCTTTAAAAGGAAAACTGGCCTTCTATGAAAGAAAGTTGTTGGCCTAAACAGAAAAGCAAGGTTAGAGAAGCAGAATCAGTCATATTAAGTTAATCTAAGTGCAACGGAAGTTAATATAAAACTAAGACATCCAGGTGACGGTGGCTCACTCCTGTAATCCTAGCTACTCAGGAGGCTGAGATCTGAAGATCTCGGTTCAAAAGCCAGCCCGGGCAGGAAAGTCCTTGAAACTCTTTTTGTTTTTGTTTTTAATTATTGTGAAAATACCATACAGAGGGGTTACAATTACATGGGCAAGATAATGAGTACATTTCTTATCAAGCATTGCTGCCTCCTCCTTTGTTTCCCCATACCATCCCTTCCCCTCTCCACTCCCACACCCCCATACCACCCTCCCACCCTCCCACCCCCTACCTCGCCAAAGTTGTAAAGTTCGTTTTTGGACATAAAGTCTTGTACATCTCATGGTTGTAATGGGTCCACCTGTATCCCTATTTAAACAGTTTGTTTTTTCCCTTCCCCTCCACAAATTATACCAACATCAAATACAGTGAAAGCAGGTGTTATACTGTGGGGGAGGGACATACAAAGCAACAAAGAAATCATTTTATAAATACGTTATAAACAATCGCATGAAAGAAAAAAAACATTTGAATACTTATCTTGGGGTTCATTTCACTTATCTGACCTTTTCTGCTTGACTCAGACTTATACTAGTTATTGCAAATAAGGGAAACCATGGGTTGGGCCTGGCTTACTTCACTTAATATAATTTTTTTCAAGTCTTTCCATTTCCAAACAAATGGGGCAATGTCATTCTTTCTGATGGAGGCATAGAATTCCATTTATCTCCAAGAAAACAGTAGAAAACCGGAAGTGGCTCTGTGACTCAAGTGGTAGGGAGCTCCCTTGAGCTGAAGAGCTGAAGGATAGGGCCCAAGCGCAGAATTCAAACCCCAGGACCAACAAAAAACAAAAACAAAAACTGAGACATAAACAACTGCAGGTATGCTGAATCTGCACATACAAATTATTCAGATATTTCTAAATAATATTCTAGTAGAGGGGGTTATTTGTGTTTCTCTAGAAGACATATTGCCCCTTCCATACCTGAGGGGTGAGTGAGGATGCATTACAAGGCAGCTATGAAGATAAGCCTGTATTCTGTGCAATGAGCATGGACAGGAAAAGAGGAGAAAATGTACCTGGATCTGCACATATTATAAAGTTCTCATAGAGAACTGCAGAGGAATTCAGTAAAATTGGAAATTTATCACATAGCAGAATTTACTTTGAGGATCCATAGGAAGAAACTGGATATTGTGACTTCTAGAATCACTTTAGAAAGTACCTAGGCTTCAGAGAACAGTTGTGGGAGAGGAAAGAAAAAAGAAGAAAGAAAGAAGCCAAACTTTGGACTGGGATGAAATAAATTTGTTTCCTTGGGCCAAAAGGAAAGTGAAAGTAGCATTTATTTTGTGGCTTCCTTTAATGACTGCAGGAAGACATTGAGGAGCAAGGACAAACTAGCCAGTAATCAAGAAAACTTTTTTCTGTCTTCTCTTCCAATGTTAGCCAGCAACTACAGCTTCTCTGCAGATTAAATCACAATTTTTTTGGAAGGAAAAACAAAAAGAAATTTATTTTGAACTTGTGCAAGAATACCTATATGCATCAATGTAAATAAGTATATACATAGAGATATATACCTATGAATATATTTATGTATGCAAGTGTATATATGTACATATATATGTATACATGTGTATGTGTGCATACATGTATATATGCATATATACACATGTGTAGTCTCCATATTAACATATACATACACAATTACAGTGGCACAAACTATATAATATGCCAGACTATGTATGTATGCATATATATAGACTACCTGTAATATGTATATAAGTATAATTGACATGAACTGTTGCTTTAAAGTATCATGAAATATTGAGGTAACTAGAAGAGTTCTTGGATGAGCAACAGAAGTTTATTCTTAAGATGTCAGAACTATTTTATCAGACATTAATATCCTACTACTTTGTTTTTCATTTACTATAAACTTTAATCTCTATTAAATGTTGGGTCAATGTTTTGATGATCAACTTGGTAATCACCTTTTCTGTTGTACTTGTCACCCTGTGCCTATCCCAGTCTGGAATGGTCACTGAGAGGTGAAGAAGTGCCAAGGTTATGTGCACATTGCCCAAATAGGGTTTATTTTTTATATATTCAAGTGCTTTTGTGCATGCTTTCTGATTAACAGTAATGAAACTGCTCTAAACAAATTACATATCTTTTTCTTATTAGGCAGGCCTGGTTCTGTGAGCCAGGAAATCTGTAGATATAATATTATTATATCTCATTAGGTATAGGAAAAATAACTGAGATATGTAAATGAAAATACACATTTTATGAAGTTAGTCAATAAGTTAATAATCTGTAGAACACATATTGCATAGATGTTTGGTGGGCTTTCTAACTTTTCTTTTAACTCCTGTTGATGCCTTTCACAAGAAAACATTATTGATTAAAGAAACATGTTTTTACATTTTTAAGAACTCCTTATAATTTTGTCTCTTCATTCAGTAAAATTAGAAAATAATATGAATTTCAGAACCTTCCCCAAATTCTAAAATATTATAATATATTCTCACTAACTATATAAACAATATGAAAGTTATAAAGCCAGCTGATTTAAAATGACTTTAATTTTTCTTTTGAGAAATCATTGTGATTGCTCATGTTTGCTAGAATTCACACAATTATTATTTTGGTCATTGCTATTTTTCAAGCAAACATTTTACTACAGACAAACACAATTAAAGGGTTTCTACCTGGTAGTCATTCTTATAATTTTTCTTCCAGTTTATTATGTGTCAACACACAGAAAGAAATACAAATTTTCACACAATAAAACCTTCATCTAAATTTAACTGATATGTTATTACAGAATCATAATAGCACAAATATAATTATCATTTCAATTTATCTACATTCATTCATTTTATGTAGCAACAAGTTAAAGAAATTACTACTAAACAACTTCTTATATTAAATTTAATAAAATCATCACTTAAGGAAAATTTTCTACTTAATATGGTGTGTGTGTGTGTGTGTGTGTGTGTGTGTGTGTGTGTGTGTGCGCGCCCTAACTGGAACCTGAGTACTTTCCCTTAGCATTTTTTTTTTCATGGTTAATGCTCAACCACTTGAGCCAAAGCTCTACTTCTGAGCTTTTTCATGATCAGTGGAAGATAAGAGTTTCACAGACTTACATATTTAGGCTAGCTTTGAACCATGAGCCTAAGTTTTTAGCTTAAAGAGTAGCGAAGATTTACTTTGCCTTTACAGGTGCCTTTGGTGCCTGAATAAGTAGGGTCTATCTTAATCTCTTGTATATGGCTTTCCTAACCCTCTTATCTCAAAGGCCAAAAGTTCAGAGAAAACAACAAAATGAATGCAACAAATTGTTTGAGAAGCAAGGTGTACCACAGTTTCCCCAGGATACCACCTCTGCAATTTTACAGACTTTTTAAATTCAATGACTCATACTCAGGTGTATCCTCCCTTTTTTGTGGACCACAGCAACCTCGCCATTGTCACCATTGTCAACAGCTGTCAAAGTTCTGATTCCTGATCAAGAAAAGGTGAGCCATGGGTTGCCAGCTTGGCCAATGGGGCTTTCCTCAGCCATAGACCTCTGGATAAAGTGCAATCATAAAGGAATTTCTTTCTCAACATTAAAAGAAAAACAAACAGAAAGCCAAGTGGGGGTTGGTTGTGATTGTTGTTGTTTTGTTTCAATTTCTCACAACCAGTCAGCTTATTTGTAGTCTCTCTAAAACACAAAAGCATTCAAAGCAGTCAATAGCAGATACTGGGAAAATTCACAAGGGGCACCAGGATGACAATAACCAACCATGGGCAGGATAGGGTGAGCCTGGAAGCCCAGCCACACTGGAAGCACCCATCAGACACTCTGGGGAAAGCATCAATTGCCATCAAAAAGGAAGCTGTACTAGATGAAGGAAATGTAGGAAACTTCCTAGAATGACAATTTGCTAGAATGACAAGAGTTTGCAGATAGGTAGTGGGCCATTGTATGACTTCAGGTTCTCCAGCAGATCTCAAACTTGCTGCTGGAATACTGTGCTATTTAAGAAAACATCACAAGAGGGATGACTTCTGAGCTGATGGACCCACAGTACCTATCACAGTTAGTAAAATGTGAGTAGTTAACCAGATTCTTCTCAAGTGAAGCCCGGAGACAAAACGTTATGATTACTTAGGGACAGGAACAAAAGATATGGAGAGACAAAGCAAAAGGTAGCTGACAACTAGGCCAAGATTCTGAATCTATCAAAATAACTGATGCTGAATCAAGGACCACACAGAGTCCCAATAATTAGCTGTAGGAATTGTCAACTGGGCCCATTTTTACAGAAACTTGGAGAAGCATATCTGTCAGAAATCAAGGCACAACTACTTAGGTCTGGAAAAGGATAAAATTATTTTAGGGAAATAAAACCTATAGAGGCATCAAGTACTACTGGGAAAATAACCCTGCTAATTACACATTCCTTCCAGAAAATGAAACATCCTTTGTGGAAAATAAGTTGCCTGGAAAAATTGTGACTTTGAGAATTAAATGGTTTTTGAGGGAAAATATTATCAGATAAAGGAAAGACATTCCATGTCAAGAGGTATTAGGTCAGCCAGTGATTCAGCTGACTTCCAGAAGAGATAAGGTTACTTAACCAATTTGTAGAATTTCCATATTTTCCCCTATAATTATGTATAATTTATGCATAGAGAAGGCATATCTCTTGTTTGTGTTTATATATGAATTATGTGATCTATGTATCTATTTATCTATCATCATCATCATCATCATCATCACCATCATCTCGCTGTGTTCCCATTAATATTAAAGTAAATCACACCACACAGCAGAAGTGAATATCAACAAGATTATTTTTCCTAAAGGAAAGCAGATGAAGTTGCTCTGTGTTTGATTAGCATTAAAGTACAGTCTTATGAGAAAGCCAACAGTAAATGAAAATACAAAAGCATAAGTTTGCCTTTCTTTTGTGGTTAGTATATTTTCTTTGAAAAAATTTGACTTTGCTTTCCATCTTAGAGACACAGCATAATTATGGTTTGTATCCAGGTCAGAAGAAAGACAAGCCTAGAAATTACCATAGACAAAGATCATTAAAACAACAACTGATTTTCCTCTTTTATAGATCACAAGATATTTTCAGTGAAATTTACTCATACAAAATGAACATTTGTAATATAGTTTCTTATCCTTATTTTCAGAAAATATTTTCAAAATACTCTTAGTTTTAAGGACCTAAATCACTCCAAATTCTGAATGTCAGTTTTTCTATAATAACTAAAATAAGACTCACAAGCAACAATCTTATATGATTTTCCAAAAATCATTGCTAGATAGCATTATTAAATAAATTGTATTTTCTTTGTTTTCTCAGCACACTTTTACCAAGTTGTTTTATGTTTCAATTTAAGGATGTTTATTAAAGAAATAGGTTTTGATGTTTATTGTTGTATTTACTGAGTTCCTACCTTCGTTCACTTTTCTTCCTTTGTTTAAAATGATTTTCCTCCCTCTAAATATCTTCTCTATTTTAGTTGATACTTTTTCTCTTTTCCTCTCACTTTTATTTTTTTTAAATACCAGGCTTGAGGTTTGAAGTGAGGCCTAGGGTGCTTGCCTTAGGCTTTTATACTCATTCAGTGCTCTTCCACTTGAGCCACAACTCCACTTCTGGCTTTGTGGTGTTTAATTGGAGATGAATCTCACAGACTTTTCTGTTGCAGCTGGCTTTGAACCTAAATTCTCAGATCTTTGTCTTCTGAGTAGCTAGGACTACAGTCATGTGCCACCAATGCCTGGCTTATTTCTTCCCTTGTACTTATCCATCCATTAATTTATGTAGCCATCCATTTATACATTCATCATGCTCTTACTTTTTTCTTGATAGATAAATGAAGGAATAATTAGTGATTGAGGTATCTGAGGATTCTGAGCATCTTTACCTTCAACAAAATTGGTTCTTTATATATTAGCATTATCTTAGCTTTGCTCAGCAATCGGTATAGTAGTTACCTTAATGGATAAGCACCTCTTGTTGACAGTGATTCATAAAATTGTTTTCTAAATAGAAATAGAATTGCAAGATACTGCTTGATTCTCCCTGCAGAAGCTTTCTGAAACCTTCAGAAAGCACTTCACCATGAACCTAAAATGAGGCTACATGATAAATTGGTGAACCTTGAAGCCTTGAACAAAAACCAAAAACCAAAAAACAAACATCAGATTCCAAACCACGCTTCAGTAAGCTATCTTCATTAATTTCCAAGGGTTGACACTTTTTCCAAGTCAAGTCAGTAAGTCTCGAGGGAAAAACAAAAAGCAAAAAACAAAAAACAACACTTTCTGTCATGTTGCTAATATACACTTTTGCCATGTCAGCAATGCCCTAAGACCATAGAACTCTTAATAGATGTATGCATAGATAAGAATGCATAGATGTATGCTTAGATAAGAATATCATGAGTTACCTAGTAATTTAGTATTTACTTAATCAAAGTTCTTTAACTGTTGTGTTTTCATTCTGTGGCATGAAAGCATCTAAGTATTTTATTGATAAAATTACATTCCTTTTTTTTTTTGGCCAGTCCTGGGCTTGACCTCCAGGCCTGGGTGCTGTCCCTGAGCTTCTTTTGCTTAAGATGAGCACTCTACCACTTGAGCCACAGCACCACTTCTGGGTTTTTGTAGTAGTTTATTGGACATATGAGTCTCCTGGAGTTTCCTGCCTTGGCTGGCTTTGACCTCAATTCTCAGCTTTCAGCCTCCTGAATAGCTAGGATTATAGATGTGAGCCACTGACACCCAGCTATATTCCTTTTCCTTTTTAATAATCAATATAGTTCAGTTGTTGTATGGTTTGAAATAACTTCTCACTTTTAAATTGTATTTCCTTTCATGGATTTCAATCATGGATAATTTTTGTGTATTTGAATTCAGCTCAGTTACTAATAACAAAAACATACCACAATGTCATTTGAGACACTAAGTTTAATCCTAGATACTCAGGGAGTTGATGTCTCCGGATTAAGGATTTTCATTTTTTGAAATCAACCCAGACAAACACATCCAGGTGACTCTTATCTCCAATAACTAGTAAAAAGCCAGAAGTGAAGGTACTGCTCAAATGGTAGAATGCCAGACTTGAGAAGAAAAAAGCCAAGAAAGAACACAAGATCCTGAGTTCAAGTTGTTCTACTGGGAAAAAAAGAAAAGAAAAATCTGAGCTAAAAGATACGTTTTTTTCCTCCAAGTTTATATTGCCTGGTTTCAGTTTAATTGTGATTTTAGCGTTCTTTATTTTTCTACGTGTTTTGATAAGCTGAAAATTTTCTTGTAGTTTGAAATTTAGATAAAAAAATAACATTTACTATAGTATGCAGTATGCCACACTGCCTTTCTTGTGTTTCAGATTTTTCTGATTTTATTTGACTTTCCACTGACTATTCTCATGCATTGGCTTAACCTCAAAGACTTGGAGTAGAACATTTGTATCAGTAGATTTATAGCAAAAGTGAATATGCAAAACTTCAGCTCACTATGTTTTTCCACTTATTAATTTGAGACGTTCTGCCAGGGTGATGGAAATTTTACATTTTTCCTGCTTTTCACACGGAAAACAGATTTTTCAGACTTACACATTATAGAAAAAAAAGGTTACAACTGGAATATCCTCAGAGACAGAGCCATCTTTTGTGTTCCAGGAAAAGAACAATCAAACTCGGAGAAATGTAGGCAAGACTTTCTTTTATTTTTTAATTTATTTTATTTTATTTGTGAACATACTGTACAGAGGGGTTACAATTACATGGGCAGGATAATGTGTACATTTCTTACCAAGCATTGCAGCCTCCTCCTTTGTTTATCCTTCATATCCCTTCCCGGCCTCCTCCCTCCGCCCCCCCAAGTCCCAATCCTTCCCCCCCTCCCTGTGCACCAACATTGTAAAGCTCGTTTTCGACATGACAACTTGTACTTCTCATTGTTGCAACAGGTCCACCTGTATCCTTAAACAACTGGTTTTTCCCCATCTCCTCCACAAGTTATACTGACATCAAATATAGTGAAAGCAGGGGTTATACTGTGGGGGAGGGACATACAAAGTAACAAAGAGATAATCTTATAAATGCGTTAGAAACACATGCATGAAAGAAAAAAACATTAAAATACATATCTAAGTGTTCATTTTCCTAACATCACATTATCTGACCTTTTCCGCTTGACTCATACATATACTAGATATTGCAAATAAGGGAAACCATGGGGCCTATGTTTCTTTGGGCCTGGCTTACTTCACTTAATATAATTTTTTCCAAGTCTTTCCATTTCCTAACAAATGGGGCAATGTCATTCTTTCTGATGGAGGCATAGAATTCCATTGTGTATATATACCACATTTTCTTGATCCATTCATCTACTGAGGGGCATCTGGGTTGGTTCCATATCTTAGCTATGGTAAATAATGCTGCAATAAACATAGTTGTGCTGGTAGCTTTAGTATGGTCTTGTTTGTGATCATTTGGGTAAATGCCCAAAAGTGGGATTGCTGGGTCATAGGGGAGTTCTATGTGGAGTCTTTTGAGGAACCTGCATACTGCTTTCCAAAGTGGTTGAACAAGTTTACATTCCCACCAACAATGAAGTAAGGTTCCCTTCTGTCCACATCCCCTCCAGCATCTGTTGTTATTAGAGTTCTTGATTTTTGCCGTTCTAACTGGTGTGAGGTGGTATCTCAATGTTGTTTTGATTTGCATTTATTTTATGGCTAGGGAGGTTGAGCATTTCTTCATGTGTCTATTGGCCATCCTTCTTTCTTCTTCAGAGAAGTTTCTCTTTAAGTCTTTCGCCCACTTATTTATTGGGCAATTATTTCTTTGAGGATTTGTTGTTGGGGGATTTAATTTTTTGAGTTCCAAGTATATTTTAGATATGAGACCCTTGTCCGTTGTATGGCTAGTAAAGATCTCCCAATCCGTGGGCTTTCTATTGATCTTGCTAGCTATGTCCTTTGCCATGCAGAAGCTCTGCAACTTTATGCAATCCCATTTGTCCAACCTTTCTTTGATTTGTTGTGTTTCCGGGTGTCTATTCAGAAAATTTCGGCCTGTGCCAAGGAGACCTAGGGTTTCTCCTATTCTATCCTGTAATGTTTTCAGAATGTCTGCTTTGACTTCAAGGTCTTTGATCCATTTGGAGTTGATTCTGGTGCAGGATGATATATAAGGATCTAGCTTTAGTTTTCTACAAGTAATTAACCAATTTTAGGCAAGACTTTCAAAACTCCTGAATGAGACTTTGTGGTACATGAAGGAGACCAGCAGGCACATGGTGATCCTTTTGGGTTTCTCTGGTTTTCTGCTTCATGTAGTGGTGGGAGTAGGGGCTAAGGGGATGGTTTGAAGCATCAGAGACCTTTTGCATATCTCTGTTCTTTGTCTTAATTCTCATGGGACCCCCACTGTCATAAGATTTGCAGTCTGAGCAAGTTGTAGGAGGCCATAGAAATTAAATAGTTACTCCCCCAAATGCCAAAGAATGATGTCAGTTATGGTAACTACTGTAACAGAAAGAGAGAATTCTACAAATGTGTACAAACAAAAAAATGGATTAGTCTGGGTGCTAGTGGCTCATGCCTGTAATCCTAGCTACTGAGGAGGCTGAGATCTGAGGATCATGGTTCAAAGCCAGCCTGAGCAGGAAAGTTTGTGAGACTCTTATCTCCCATTAACCACCAGAAAACTGGAAGTGGTGCTGTGGATCAAGTGATAGAGTGCTAGCCTTGAGCTGAAGAGCTGAGGGACAGTGCCCAAGCCCAGAATTCAAGCACCACAACTGACAAATCTGATCAGAGTTGAGGAAAACTTGCCCAGGAATCAGAGCAGTGGGAATTTTGCCATTGAAGGAGATAATCCTTCCATGGTGCTATTATGGGACCCCACCACTAGAGTTTGGAACCCACACACTAGAGTTTGAGCACTGAGATTGAAATTCTCTCGGCACAACTCTTTTTGAGTTTGGTGAGACATGAAGACACTCTGTTATTCTTTACACCTTACTGTAAAATTTGGATAATAATGCTGTTGTGGTATTGTGATACTATACTAATATCTTACTATTATGTTAATCTCATGAGCCTTAAATGAAAAAATGCACATGAAGCATTTTAACACCAATACACAATTGAAACAAAATCAGCAAATGTTCATCATTATTATTCCAGCTTTTTGCAGATCACAGGACATATCATTTGCTCACCAATGCTTCCTTGTAGGATGATATTTTTTTAAGAAAATAAGTCATTTGGACCTTTCTTAAGCCTTGTTTTAGGGGCTGTGAGTATATATCAGAGAGAATCAGGACCTTGCTGAATATATACATACATATATATGTACACATGATATATATGTATAGTTATATGTCTTTTCCACATGCTTTATTACCTGTGACAACAATCAGAGCCTGTGGACCACCCTCCCCCACCCCCTCATAACCACCCCCTCTCTCCATCATACCATTGGAAGAAAAAGAAAAAAAATAGGCTGGGGTGAGTGCCTTGGGCACTCAGAATGTGATCTGGTTCACTGTGGCGTGATTCTCAGAGCAGGAGAGAACAAGATGGTGATTTGAGGACACAGCTCAGCACTTGTGCAGGAACGCTTGGGGACCTGGAAGATCTTGGCATCAGGGAGCACGGTGTGGATGGTGTCCATTTTGGGGGACTTGGGCTCACACCTGTAATCCTAGCTACTCAGGAGGCTGAGCTCTTAGGGTGTAGTTTGAAGCCCAGGCAGAAATGTCAGAAAGACTTTTATCTCCAATTAATCACAGAATAAGCTGGAACCAGCATTGTGACTCAAATGGTAAAGTGCTATCCTTGAGCAGAAACAGCTGAGTATTCAAGAAAAATAAAATAAAGTAAAATAAAATGAAAAGGAATCCCCCTTGTAAACTAGAAGTTTTCCAATACTAAATATTCTAGTAGAGTTTCATGAAGAATAGAGGCATGTATTTGAAGGACTTCTTAAATATTTTACAACATGACATTTATGGTTTAAGTGTCCCCAGGATTCGAGTCCTCAAACTATTCAATAATGATGTAAGATGGAGGGGCAAACAATTTAAGTGTTAATCTAAAATAATCCCAGCAGAAGCACAATATTGTTAAGAGTCATCTCCACATCTGACCAATGTGAAGAAGCTTTGCATTGTCCATTCATTCCTTTAGAGTTGTATTTGTTTGGCCAAATTACTTAGTGCCTACTAACCACTCTTGAAAGATCTAAATAAAGAAAGTCCAGGGCTGGGAAGGTAGCTCAATGGTGGAGTGCTTGTCTTGCATGCATGAGGCCCTGGATTCAATTCCTTAGCACCAAATAAGCAGGGAAAGCCAGAATTGGCAGTGTGACTCAAGTGATAGCGTACTAGCCTTGAGCTGAAGAGCTGAGAGACAGTGCCCAGACCCAGATTTCAGGCCCCAGAACCGACAAAAACAAAGCAAAGCAAAGCAAAACAAAACAAAACAAACAAACAAAAACATTGAGATTCTACTTAATCCCAATTAGAATGGCTATAATCAAGAAATCTAATAACAACAAATGCTGGAGGGCATGTGCTCAAAAGGGAATGCTACTGAACTGTTGGTGGGAGTGTAAACTTGTTCAACCACTCTGGAAAGCAGTATGGAGATTCCTCAAAAGACTCAACTTGGAACTCTTCTACAACCCAGCAATCCCACTTCTGGGCATTTACCTAAATGCTCACAAAAAAAGGCCATATTAGATACCTGCACAACTATGTTTATTTGCAGCATTATTCACCTAGTTAAGATATGAGACCAACCCAGATGCCCCCTCAGTTGATGAATGGATCAAGAAAAAAATATATTTATACATATATATGAATTCTATGCTTCCATCAGAAAGAATGACACCATCCCATTTGTAAGGAAATGGAAGGATTTGGAAAAAATCAGATTAAGTGAAGTAAGCCAGACCCAAAGAAACATAGGTCCCACGGTTTCCCTTATTTGCAATAATTAGTATATGTCTAGGATAATCTTAGCGGATGTTGTTGTTTCTTATATCAGCCTTTTTTTTTTAATCCAAATGGGTCAAACTGATTCCCTATTTAATCATTTTGTTTTTTCCCCTCCTCTCTCCAAATTAGAGAAATGTATATCAGTCTTTTTACAGTCACTGGGGCCTAGACTTGTTGCTCACGTTCAGATGGCTGGTAATGACAGAGCCTGGAATTATACTCAAAGGGCTCATTTCCAAACAGAGAGCTCTTGGCACTCAACTTTGAGTCTTGCTTTGTTTTCAAGACTTTCACACAAAAAACAAGAATTTTGAAGTTCTAACTTCGCTTACTAGTATGTAGTGAAAGACCTACAGCCCATTCCAAGGCAGATTTAAGACTTCCTCAGCCAGGCAGAAGGATGCATCCTGGCAGAGAGCAGTTTGCAGCATCAATGTTGAGGAGAGCTGTGGGAGACAGAGTTGGGTGAGGGTGCTAGTCCCTGCAACACCTTCTGGACCTAGATTTCCCCAGAGGCAGCGAAGCAAATGTCTGTTCCTGATCTGGGGGGATTTCTCAAATGCTATGGGGATCTGTTTGAAGAAACACGATCCCCAACCATTTAAGGCAGCCACACAGATACATTGCTAATGATTCCCCTAGAGGCCCTCACTTCAGACACATTAAGAATGGCTTCATTTGAACTTGAGTCACAGCATCTATTCGAGAAAATCCAGCTTACATTTTATCACTCTCCTTTGGGATTAAAGTTAAGGAAACTAAAGCTATTATCAGCATGTGGCTTTGCTGAATCAATGGATTTTATTCGCTATAAACTCACAGAAAGTAGTTCTTTTTCGTGAAGAGATGACACAGGCATTTTGGAGCTTTGAGTTCTGAGGAACACACAGAGCTTTCTCAGCCTGGTGATTAGAGCTGGCATCTCGCACTGCGCATGCGTATGAGCAGTGGCAGGAGCTCTTCCATGTTGGAAGCACCGAAGAGTTGGGCACATTCTGAGGAAAGGAAGATGAAAAAATGGGGCTTTGTTCTCTGAATGTTATTCTAAATTGAGTCTTCCCATTAGTCAGAGGACATACGTTGTTAAGAGCAAATACAGTTGAGTAACTTTTCTTTGAGGGCAACAGACAAACCATCATTTGTGGCTTATGCTCAACATTCACAGCTCAAGCAAGTCACCAAGTTTTCTTAAACTTAAGACTGCGGTGATTCTAAGACATATTATTATTATTATTTTGTCAGTGGTGAGGCTTAAATTCATGGCCTGGGTGCTGTCTCTGAACTTATTTGTGCTCAAGGCTTTTGCTTTACCACTTGAGTCACAGCACACTTCTGGTTTTGGGGCTTCTGGTTTCATTGGAGAGAAGAGTCTCACTGGACTTTTCTGTCCAGGCTGGCTTAGAATTGCTATCCTTAGATCTCAGCTCCTGAGTAGCTAAGATTACAGGCATGAGCCACCAGCACTGATGTACCTCTAAGAAAGATACAAAGTTTAGCAGCTGTTTACACCACTTGCTAATGGCATTGATAGGTCTCTTGTCTTTTCCAAAGGTATTGGTAATATTCTCTGTTTATGTATTGTAGCCCAGGCTGGGATAGGCATTTGTCTATGTAAGAGCTTTACCTATATACATAAGTAAATTCATTGTTGTTCTGAAAGAAAATAGGGTGCTTGATAATTATTTGTTTCGTGGATAATATCAAATTCACATGGGTTGGTTCAACTCAACAAAATGACTGCTTCAAACAAGGTCTCACATAAGCTTTGTCAGTCTTCATTGACAATTAAGCCATTTTAGATGTCACCACTGACCCCCAGCCAATAGCAGTTTTAAGACCTTACTGATTATAAGATAAAATATATATTTAGGAAAGTAAAAATGTGGAAACTAATGTGTGCTCTTTGACTGAATTTATTATGTTGATCATCCTTCAGCTTCTTTCATCTTTCATCTAATTTTAATATTAATCCTAAGGCCTTATCAACTCTAAGCTGATACCTAATGTGAACCCTAATCCTAACTATAAAAATAACACCAAACCTCTCTCTAATCCACACCCTAAATCAAAACTGAAACCTAACGTAACCTAACTTTACCAAATATTAATGTGTAACTCTCACCTTTACCTTATCTTAATCAACCCTAACCTTTCACCGAATGCTAAGAATGACTCTAACCACAATTATAACCCTAAACCTAAAATTAACTCAAGTCTTCTAACCTTAACTCCCCAAATAACATAACTTTAAACCTAATTATTACTCCTAATTTTAACAAGCACCAAACCACTGAAAAACCCTAACACTCTTCATAATGTTAACTCAAACTTTAACTCTAATTGTAATCTTCCCCAAAACCTATCTCTAAATCCATACAAGGCTAACCCAACCCTAACACTAAATCAAATATGATAATAGATTCTAACTGTAACCTTAATTTGTAAGCAGCCTAAATCTCTACATAGTTTAATCCTAACCCTAATCTTAAACATAACTGTAACTCTGATCCTAACTCTAAAACTAACCCCAGTCCACGCTGTAACATATGATCTAATCCAATCGTACTCTCACCACTAACATCTATATCTAACTTTTGTCTTTGAATTATGGTCTTTTAGATCCTACCCTTCTAAGTAGCTGGGATTAGTGGCTGGCACAAAACTTTCATAAAATCTATTCTTGTATGAAGAATTATTACAGTGATCTAATATTTGTTTTATTTCTTATAACTAGATCCAAGTGCATGGGTGATATTGCCACACTTTTCTGATTACCTTACTATAACTACAACAGGCCTATGAAGATAGCATTTGAGTATGTACCCATGTAACTCTGACATTTTTACTACTTTATGTTTGAGGAATCAACAATATTTGGGCAACCTATCTTATGATCACATAAATGTCATTCATGAAAATTGGCAAATAAGTTATTTATTCTCACTTTCAGAGAAATCTCCATAACTCTTGGGGTCAGTCTACTACACTGAGTGGTATTTTAAATTATGTCTGGACATCTAAGTTTTCTATAATTTTTACAAAGGTATATTTTTGTCATAAATATTATTTGATTCAATGAGAGAGATATCTTTACCATAACTTCTTTCAAAGAGAATACTAAAGTGATAGATTCTATATATAACAGATAAAGCTGCATGGAAATAAATGTAGGATGTTGGGTGTGGTTTCTCACGCTTTCAATCCTAACTACTGAGATCTGAGAATCCCGGTTCAAAGCCAGCCAGGACAGGAAAGTCCGTGAGACTCTTATCTCCAACGATCCACTCAGGAAACCTGAAGTGATATAGTGGCTCAAGTGGTAGAGTGCTAGACTTGAGCTGAAGAGCTGAGGGACAGCGTTCAGGCCCAGAGTTCAAGCCTCATGACCGACGAAAAAGATATGTAGGTTTGGATTTTTTAAATCAGGAGTTTTCTTTTTTCACATTTAGGAAACAATGGACACATATGATCATTTAGCTCTTGGAAGATGAATATATATCATATGAGGAGAAGAAATGAAGTACATACAAAATTCAAACCTCAGAAGTCACTTGGTCAGAGGACCTCACAAAGTCTTAAAATCTGTTCCTTGAGAAAGCAGATGGGATTTCCGTATGCCAGCAATTAATAACATACACAGTTTAAAATTGGTATGACATTTTACCTTAATTTATCTTAATGAAGTTAAACATAATACCTTGCATATTAATGGTGTTTATTTTTCATAGATCTTTTGCTCATGTCATACACATACCTTCTCTGTGTAATATAAATTATACTTGAAATTTTTATCTTCTACTATCTATAAATTATTCATATAACAATATAGGATTAATCATAGCTATGTATTAATCTATGTATTAATTAGTGCAAAATAATTTGCTAAATTTAAGGATGTCTGAGTATGGCTTTCTGTGTACATGTCTAAGAAGATCCACAAAGATTGCCTATAATAACAGTGAATTTCTGGAAGGGATTCAGGCATTGGTTATCAATTTATCTTACAATAAGAAGAATTGACAGTAATAATAATAATTTAATCTTCTGTAGGAGAAAAAGTGGTCTGTGGAAATTAAGTGACTTGTTAAATTGTCCAGATTGATTGAGATTTCAAATTGTATAAATGTATATGGGCAATAGCATAAATAAAAATATAAATACCAGAATGTCATGAGATGGGTGTTTCCTGAATCACTTTAAAAATAAAATTGTGAATTGAAACACAGAAACACTAATTGCTCAAAGGTTATAAAATCATGTCAAATAATCCATTTAATGCAAAATATTACTTAAATTGGAACTGAAAATAATTATGAGTTTTTGTTATGAGTGTAAAGGATTTGGAAAAGAAAGAAGAAAGTATGGAATTGGGTGGATCCTAATTATACCATTATTTTGATAGATTCAGAGTTTATGTGATCCTATAGGCATTTGTTCTATATGAACAGAACACCATTACAGTCAATTGCCACTGTAGATTCAATGATAACCAATTATATTTCACTCTCTTTGAACTGTTCCTTGGAAAATCTTAATGTCAAAGTAACCTGTTCTCTTCTTGGCCAGCAAGAATGCACCACTCAAAAAAGTATTCCATATTTTATTTTAAAATATCATTTAAAATAAGACTTTTCAACTACGAATAAGATTTATGTTCTTTTTCCATGATTTCCTGCACCTTGTCCATTGTACAATAGTGATTTCCCTTTAACACAATTATATGTATGGTTTTACTGTATTTTTAAGTGCATTCTCCTTTATCTTTATATGATTTACTCCCATTAAATCCTACATTCATTTGTATCAGATATTCTGCTATTCATGCAGATAGCATTTCAGAGCCTTTGGTCTAAACTTTCCACTAAGAAATAAATATAATGTTTTGCAGATTACTAATGGATCATACAGTAGAATGATGAATGCTGTTCTCTGAAGGATTCAGCCTTCTACAATTAAGAACACACAAGTTGAGTTGCTCTCTCTCACTTTGACCATTTTTCCTTTGATAGTCATAGTGTCATGTTTCAATTTTTCCTTCTATTGCCTGAGGAAAGGTTTAAGTCATATAACAGAGTTGTAAGCTTTAAATAATATGCTTTATTCCCTCTAAGAGATTTATAATATTGCAGGTAGTCCTGTGGATAATTTATTAGATATAAAGCAAGATTTCTATGACGACTGCTATTTCATGTATCCTGACTAGGGGCACAGAAATTAGATATTGAGAACAGATGAACCTTTGATAATATCTTCATGACATTCCTAGAAAGCATCAATAATTTCCCACTTTTATACGCCCCACCTAATAAAACTATTTTTGTTCTAATCAAGAAACCACCCCAGAAGTATTAAGTTTCATGCTTTCAGTTTATTCTTTCTACAGATCACATGCATGTTTCCTATTGGTGACACTGTCACCAATACAGTATCTTTTTTCAAAATTTAAATCCTATGTTTATTTAATTCCTTTTTTATTGTAAAGATGATACACAGAGGGGTTACAGTTACATAAGTAAGGTAATGAGTACATTTCTTTTTGAAGAGTGTTACCACTCTCTCATTTTCTTTAACTGCCTGCACCCTGACTGCCCTCCCCCACCCAAATTGCAAAGTTCATTTCCAGCATAGTGTCTAGTGAGTATCGATGTTACATTGGTTCACCCTTTGTCCTGCTGTTTCTGTGATTCCCCTTCCTTTCTTTCTGCAAGTCAGATAAACTTATGTATAAGACAAAGGGTACGGAAATAAAAAACAGTGACAACAGGGCATAAATCAAAGGGAAAACCAAGAAAGAAAAAAGAAATAACTGCAAACAGTACATTATAGAAACCCCTCATTTCCATTTCTTGGTGTTTATATAATAAGCATCATTTTATATGGTCATATGCTCCTAGCTATTGATCAATTGTGATCCTCTGCTAAAAATATCATAAATTTATGGCACATCTATTTTAAACTGTTTAGGAAAGATCAGAAGAGCGTATCATTCTTGCCCATACTGGAAGTCATTATGTTCCTTGTGTGGTCCCCACTGAGTCTGATTAGGAACTGGGTTAGTCTGAATATGTTGTTAATGCCATAGTACCACATACTGGCTGAGTTATAAAAGAAAGAAGTGTACTCCCAATATACATTTTAGAAAGGTTGCTTTTGATGATTATTGAGTTCTTATGTGTATGCATGTCTTCTCTAATCCCATTTCTTCTTAGAAAGGGGTAGAGTTTCAACATTTATCAAATCCTAATCACCATTCGGAGACTTTTCCTCAAACACTACACACAAGGTGAATTTCCATTCTGTTAATACCTCACAGTAAACACTAAATTTCAACACCACAAAAGCCTGGAGGACACAGAAGTCATATCTAAAACATACCAGAAGCAATGCTATCTTTTGAGTTCCTATGTTCCATCATTTTCATAAGTACTATGGTAGGCTGAGGAGTAAATTAGTAAGGTTTGTAGGATATAACATACTGTTTCATGGTTACACAAAAAGCATGGAAATGATTTAATGAAAATTTTCATATAGAGAGGAACCATCATGTTTAATAACTAAATCATATTCCTTGGACAAATACTTGCATTTGTTAACATGGGTAACAATATGTGAATGGACACATTAACAACAGTTTCATTGCAGGTTTATTAAAGTATAATTTTATTTTATTTTACTTTAATTAATTAACTAATTAATTTTTGGGGGGATACGGTCGTGGGGCCTGAACTCTGGGCTTGGACACTGTCCCTCAGCTCTTCAGCTCAAGTTTAGCGCTCTACCACTTGAGCCACAGTGCCACTTCTGGCTTTTTTCTTTTTGCTTATGTGGTGATGAGGAATCAAACCCAGGGCCTCGTGCATGCAAGGCAAGTGCTCTACCACTGAGCCGCCTTCCCAGCCCTAATTAATTAATTTTTTGTCAGTCATGGGGGTTTGAACTCTGGGCATGAGTACTGTCCCTCAGCTCTTTCGCTCAAGGCAAGTTCTCTCCCTCTTGAGCCACAGTGCCACTTCTAGTTTTCTGAGTGGTTTATTGGAGATAAGATTCTCATGGACTTTCCTGCCTGGGCTGCCTTTGAACCATGATCCTCAGATCTCAGCCTCCTGAGTAGCTAGGATTACAGGTGTGAGCCATTAGCGCCCAGCCTTAAAGTACAATTTAAAAAACACATACTAGTTCTTCTCACCTCATCCCAGTTAGAATGGTTATGATCAAGAAATCTAATAACAACACATGCTGGAGGAGGTGTGGCCAAAAATGGGAGTGTAAACTTGTTTAACCACTCTGGAAAGCAGTACGCAAGTCCCTCAAAAGACTGCACATAGAGCTCCCCTATGACTCAACAATCCCACTTCTGGGCATCTACCCAAATGATTGCAAAGAAGGCCATAATAAAGCCACCAGCATAACTATGTTTATTGCAACATTATTCACCATAGCTAAGTTATGGAACCAACCCAGATGTCCCTCAGTAGATGAATGTTATACATTTATAATATATATGCATTATATACCCATATATAGGTGGATATAGATTATATACAATATAACATATTATATAATATATATATGTATATATGAATTCTATGCCTCCATCAAAGAGAATGATACCACCTCATTTGTTGGGAAATAGAAAGACTTGGAAAAAATTATATTGTTAAGTAAGCCAGACCCAAAGAAACATATGTTTTATAGTTTCCTTTATTTGAAATAACTAACATATTGGTTCTCAGTATAATCTCGGGTCTGCAGCCACAAGAAATAGTAGTCTATCAATACATTGAATTAAAAAACAGGTCTTTCCCCCCTACAATACCATAAATAAAAATAGACTACCGACTTCTTGATTTCATACAGTCCCACTTTAGTAGGTATCCTATCATTTGCATTAGTATGCAGTGTTGTGGGGGTGGAAGATAGTGTGTAGCTTGAAAGACTGACACAACCCAGGAGTTACCAGAAAGGAAGGCAATCACCAATGATCACTATCTGTAAAAGATCTGCTCAGGATACTTAAAATAAAGTTAAATGCCCACAATATTTCAAGTGATCAAAGATTAGAAAGAACTGCAACAATCTTTTACCTAAATACCACAGGTACCTACAGTGTGGGAATACAGTATGCACAAAGGGAAAGTTAAAGGCCTTGGGTTAGTATCTATAGTTTGGAGAACATCCCTGTGATAAACTTATCAATCCTGCTGTGATGCATTTAAGCCACTTGTGGATAAGAGAGATTCCCTCTTAATGCATGGCAAGATCACCAGGCATATCGGGTGCTGTTGCTTAATTTAGTTAATCTATTTTAATCCATCAAATTTGAATATTCATTAAAACATGTCAACAAAATAAAATGCAAATAGATAAGAAGGCAATTTGGAAAGGTGCTAATAAATGGATGACACTGGAAAAAATAGCACAAAATGTATGAAACTCAGCTTTGATCTAGTTAAGACCTTTACTAAGAGTTTCAGCTTTATTATCTCAAGGTCTTTCAATGTTCCAGATTATACAAGTGTATTTATTTAGATTTCTGTTTTCTCCTTGGAATCTGTGTTAATATCTATAGTACATGATGCCTTCAGGAAGAATCTTTTATCATTATGGTTTATAATTATGCAGAAAGCACTCAGGTTTATGTCTCTCTATTTGATCATTTAATTTGGGCAGCAGGTGATCTGATTCTTTGTCTATCCACAGTGACTAATTGAATGTCAAAAATGTTTTAAATTAAATTCTGACAAAGATGAAATGCTTTGTAGGGAAATCCAAATGTTTGTTAAGCTCCATGTCTTCGTTTTCATGGCCTCTTAATGACTGCAGTATTGAATCTGTTTTCCCAGAGAAGTTGGTGTTCTAGCTAAGATTCTACAGTGGAATGCTATGCTTCCATCAGAAAAAATGACACTGCCCCATTCTCAAGGAAAGGGAAAAACTTGGGAAAAAAATCATAGTAAGTGAAGTAAGCCAGTCCCAAAGAAACATAGCTATGTTCATATGGCCATATCAAATAATGTAATCAAAATCAACTCCAAGATACGGAAACAAGAGGGTTTTTAATGTACTGTGTGAAGTTATTTCCTTTTTTCTTTCATATTTTTTTCTTCTGTTTTATCCTCTGTTTTCACTGTTTTTGATTTTGGTACCATGTATTTTATATATATATATGTTTATCTGATTTGGGGAAGGGAAGGGGAATAACCAAATGGTGAGACTAAAGACAAAGGCTGAACCACTGCAACAGCAAGACTCACAAGACAGTATGTTGGAAATGCACTTTACAACTTGAGGGGAGAGCGAATAGGAGAAAATGGGGAGGGGGGTTAGGTAACAATGTTTATCAAGAACATTACCTTACTTATTTAACTGTAGCTCCTCTGTACATTACCCTTACTATAAAATTAAATTAAATTTAAAAAATAGATTCTATGAGGGGAGTCTTCAGGTACATGAATATTGTCTATGTTTTTTTCCTGCCTTTTTCAATTCATTGTGAGTGGAAGATGAAGAAGAGCAACAAAGTCTTTCTGGTAAATGACATGATTGAATTGTATCAATGTTTGTTTCTTTTCCTTTAATAGCTATAGATGAGAAGTATGGGTAGTTAGTGAATTTAAAATGATACTACCAAGCAGATTTTGGTAAGCCTTAAGCATAATATCCCTCTGATATACTAAATAAATCAAATAGTATAGCACAATAAGAAATATTCAATAGATTTATTGTATGTGGCTTGTAACAATACTCACTTCCTGTTTTAGACTTAGCAGAGATCCTTAGGAAAAGGAAACACAGAATAAAATTCCAACTTAACAAGGGAAAAGTCTTGGTTTACAAACCAAACTATATCTCATATCAGGAATGGTTTGGGTTTCAATTCTACTACTTGCTTTTTGATGGACACAGGAGTGGTTATGAAATCATCACCTTTTATTTTTATGTTCATCATTTGGAGCTTTTGTTATATTCAATAATTCAATCAGCAAGTATTTATTATGTCCTACCATCTCTTAGTCATAAACTATCTTTGGAGAACAAATAATCTACCAGACTGAGAAACTTCCTGTGTTTGCAGACCTTAACTTCTAGTAGGATAAATAATAGAATAAAGTTAGGTAGGTAACTATCAGTGCAAGAAAAATAAGATTGGGAGAAAAGATATGAAGGGTGATTTTTGTGTGTTTGATATGCACATTTCTAACTCTCTTCAATCATTCAATCAAACAGCAACAGACATTGTCAAATCAATCATGTATGGAAACATAACATATTTTCATTTTTTGTTATTGCTGAAATACATAATAATGACTTCAGATGTGTATTTTTCTTCCTCTTCCAACTCCTCCAGCTTTCCCTCCTCCTCTCTCCTCCATTCCACCTTTCATCTGCCTCTTCTCTTCCTTCTTTTTCATCCTTATCTTTGTCTTCATCTTTGTCTTCATTTTTCAACCTAGTGTTCTATGGTTCTGAGATCAAATGAAGATCCTGGCCATTGCTAGGCAAACACTATCACAGAACACATCTCAAGCCCCATAATTTTATATTTTTCAGAGACAGAACCGCATGTGCTATTCAACCAGGAGAATAAATATTAAAGATAAGTGTGAATTCTTTGTTATCTCAATACACATAGGCAGGGTCTATCACCTGATAGAGAATATACTAAAGACAAGAGAAAGTTCCAAATCCCTGTAACAGAAAGCTTGAATTCTAGATGTGTCGTAATGGTTATCATGTACTCTCTCTGGTTTTCTTCGTCTGCTTTTGTATCACTGATGTTCCCAAGATGTACTGTCTGCTTCCCTCAGATTCTGTGCACCTGATGGCTGCTTAAGATGATAATTATGTGTTTCCTCCCTTCTCCAGATATGCTAAACAGTGCCTACATTCTTGTTCATTGCGGGAGTTACAAGAATTTCATTGGTGTAGAGAAAAAAATAAACTTCAAACTATCCATTTTAATTCTTAAGGAATTTCAATGCTCTTTCAACAGTCTCATTGAATTAAAAAAATACCAGTAAATGGCCATCTACACAGTTATCATCAAGGTATTCTCTCCCCAAGAATGAGTATCCTTAAGCTGGATCTGTACCTAGTCCAGTCATGTAAATCGTTTTCTAAAGAAATAGAGTTGTTGCAAGCCTAGACACTTTAACATTGTTAAATACAATGTACATTTTATTTGAGGACCTCAGAACATAACAGACATAAAAGAAGAATTCTAGGTTATATGGAATTATTCAGGCAGAATTGGCAACTTTCATGAAACTGGTTATTTTTTAGAAACTTGGAATATCATTCTTTTTATGTATAGCATTTATGCCTTTTAAAGGGAAAGTCAGTCTACTGTTGAACAAATTTCTTTAACAAGAGAATTTCAGATTTCTTGTGAAATTATTGCTATGAGCAGTAATGATTTTGTTGGTATTGGTGATATGGATTATCTCCAAATTATTGTCTTGTAAATGCATGTCTAATTTTATATGGAGTATACATTAATAGTTGTGTCTTCAATTTTGCTGCTAATGTGGGTTTGTCCTCTTGTTTCTACCTTTTAACATATGCTTTATGTGTTAAAAGGTTGTCAATTTTGCATAAAATTTAAATTTTAGAGAGACTTAAATCTCTACATGATTGACTTTTTGGTTCTAATTGTATTGACTACATATTCTAGGAAAATAGTGATGCATATTAATAATTAAGAGAATTGTTAGTTTTTGCAATGTTATTAGTACTTCTTGTTACTTAAAAGGCATCTGAATTAAAATATTGTTCTGTTTAAGTATTCATTGTATTCTTTGTTTCCTGAGAAATTTTAAATGGAGAATGGATTTATGTTTGTGAGCTACATCAAATACATGATATGATGTACGTACTTTATGCTGTCCTATTAATATGACTATCTTCATTATTGCATTTTTTGTACTGAAACATATGTAGAATTCAGATTAAACTTAACCAATGAGATTGGCTTTAGTTTTCTCCCATTGCATAACACTGCAATAAAATAATTTTACATAATTGTTTCCAAATTTAAGTTAACTAGGAGAGTGTTTATTTCTCTGGAATATACTTTAACAAATCTTGGATGGCTACAAGTAGAATATATGAGGCCTTGGCTTCAATCTCTATGATAGAAAAAAAAATGGAAATTAAAGTTTCTTAGATTCTGTAGAATTTCTCCTATGAAACTGTACATACCTGGTTAATACAGAATTATTTACACTTTGTATTTTATATGTAACTTATACACTTGTAGCTAATTAAAAGTCAATTTATGCAATCATAATTTCTTAGGAAACAATAATTCATTTAATTTTCCCAAACTTTGCTAATTCCATTTGTAAATGAGAAGATTAGTTCTTTTCACAAACTTTCAGGTATATTCTTGTAAATGGCATAACTTCATTGTTTATTTTTCTATCTAGGTGCTAAGTTTTCTAATTAATGAAGATATCTGAATAATTCTTCCACCAGCTTGCTTTATGATATTTACTGGTTTTCAGCAGTAGTAAATTTCCTCTTCCAGCTATATATAAATTTACATTATGCCTTGTTTGTTTTTATGTTTATTTTATATGATTTTACATTTATTTTAAGTAATAGAAATTTTATATGTATATTCCTGTATTCCCCTCTAAAAGATATCTCCTATAGTATTTTAAGGTAATTTCCTTCAAATGAAGGTCAATCATTTTTCCTTTTGTGCATTAAGGCAACTTGAGGAAGGATACACATTTTAGGGAATTATGTTGATATAAGTATACATAAGAAATTCCTCGATATTCATAGGTTGAATAAGATTTCTGAGTTACTATTATTCCAAAGAGAGTATTTTTCTGCAAAAACAATCCAATATTTCATGTGTTTTATCAAATCACTTTAAGAAAAAATATAAAATGTAAAACTGCAAATGATTACATAAAAAATTATTGGAAGACTTACTATTTTAAATTAAAATATTTGTCTTGTTTCTTTCATTCCTTTGAAGAATGACTGATAGTAAAGAGACATTATTTTGGCTTTATTATTAGTTTTAATCTTTACAAGAGATAGAACAGATTGTATTCAGCTGATAACTTGAATTTCGAAATGTAGAATGATTAATGAGTGAATAGGGTAGGACTGCAAAGAAATTTTAGCTTAGAGTTGGTGTTCTGCTTATTTACATTATAACAATGAAAGGAAATATTATCTCAGTCTAAAGCAACAAGCTCTGCATGGTGTCATCTCCTTTACACCTCTCATAGCTGTCAGTAACTTTCTGTCTGAGGGTTTGGAGGCCCCAGGAAGGATCATTTCCAGCAGAGTTAGGCCTGTAGGCATTTAGTACAGCTGGTACTAATCCCCTCTGCCTTATCACCACAGGGAACAGATTCCCTGGCCTTCATTCCTCTCCTTCACAAAATCCCTTCTCTTGCTTTGAAGAAAACAGGGTAGACACCAGAAAAAGTCACATGTAAGACCCTTAAATGGTCTCTCAAACATTTCTAAAATAATCATTTCAGCACATGTTCTCTGTGGTTAAGTATAAGAAGAACAACTTACTAATAGGATAAAAGTCTGGTTTTTGACTCTTACTTCACTAGGCTATTAACTTGTAAATAAATAATTTTCCATTTCTGTAGATCCTGGGTGCCTCATCCGGGAGTGAGCTTTGTACTTACTTTACAGAATTACATCAGATAATACTGTAAATTGCTGTGCACATAAAATTCCAGATTTACAGGTTAGGAGGTTAACTTATAAAAGTATTTTCAACACCAAATTCTTATCCATACTTCCCGTTTTAGGCTCTGTTAGCTAAGCATAAAATCTTATATGGAGAGTGTCTTGCCTTGTAGAATTGGCCAACAGATTTTCTGAAGTGATGACGTCCCTATCAGTTCCTCCTAGAAAGTAAGAGTTCAGGATCCTTTTTTGTAGGCACAAATATAAGCTGCCTTTCCTGAAATTCTACCAAGTAGGCTGTGGTTAAGTTAATTTGTTGTGGGAAAAGGAGATGAACTGACTTACTGGTGCCTGTCAGCAACACAGCTTTTGCTTGTGTGCTGACCACTGATAACACTGACTAACCAGGTGAAGAAAGATTCATTTTCTCTTTATCTAGAGGTCACCAAATGTTTTGATGTTCACTAAAACATCTGTGAAGTGAAAGAAATTGTCATTCCAGTGTGTTCCTTCTAGATTATCTTTAAAATTTACATATTTCCATTCTGCTTTTTACAGTTTTTTAATGTTAGCTCTTCAAACTAGATTGCTATGTTATGTTTTCTGTCTCTGTTTCTGACTATATAACAAACATAATAAGTACATTTTCAAATTAACTTGTATTTAACTTTCCTAATTATTGTACAGGGAAAGCTACTACTGTATGCTGGAGTAGCTTGTATTAAAATGATATTATATATATATATATATATATATAATTTCCTCTGGAATTCTACATCAAGAGCTGAAATACTCTAAAATAAAACTCAAAACTCCATCTAGTGGTGCAATATTCAGACAAAGGTTATTAAAGTTTGATTCAAATTGTTTAATATAATGATGTTAGTGATAAATTTAGAATTCTCTCCAAATAAATGTCTCTACTTAAACCTAGATCTGGTATACTGTCAAATCTCCCAAATATTACGGATTTTTTAAAACATGAAAATAAGTTTTACCTTTACAATATTGTCTACTATAAAAAATGCCTTCAAGCTAAGGGGGGGGGATAAGAATATAATCTATCACAATGCATGTAGTGTAGCTTAACTTAAGGAAGATTCATTAGCTTTGGGATCCCATGATCCTTGTTATTCACTCAACTGTAAAAGAATTGGATAACTTTGGCACCAATTAAGATGAGCTTTAAACTCATCTATCTTCATAGAAATATACTCTGGTCTGCCATCTTCCTACTGGTGCTTTTCTGTGGCATGGGGACTCAGGAAGTGTGGGTAATAAACAGAATTTCACATTATATATATATATATATATATATGCACACACACACATATATATGTTAATAAATTTAAGTATTTAATGAAAAGGAATGCTGGACTCACTCCATTTTCATGTAGCTGAGAATCACTTTTACAGGAAGTGAAGAAACTAAAGTAGTTTTGAATTATCTGAGTTGCTTAAGAACACTGACATGATTTAAAGTATCATTATATTTCTGTACAATCAGATAAGAAATAGAAAGTGATCCATTAAATTGATTTCTAGTGTGTATTCCCTATATTTGCTGTCAATTCTCATTAAATAAGCAATTTTAATGGTACATTGACAACATGACAGAAATAACTCTTTTCATTTCTTAATGACAACTCTCTTCCATCTTGAAGAAAATGAATTCATATAAGCAAAAATTTGCATGCTAAAAGGGATTTGAGGATAATGAATAAGGGAAAGAGAGAAAATAATGTTGGGGAAAATCTGCAATTCTTCATATTAATGTTGTGCTCTATTACCCTCATACAGCAAATTGAAAACATAAAAATAAACATTAAAGTGTCTTCATCCTAATATGAAATGACAAAGCTAAAGATAAGATTTGGCTTTATAATAAGCATCAACTTTGATCACTAAAGTCAATCCATGATAGCTCCGTAATTTTTGTCATTTTCAAAAGTCTGCAGTATGCCATGTATTCCTATAGAGGCCACAGGGTTAAAAAATAAGCTGAACTCTTCTCTTTGTCTCTGAATTTAAAAAAACTGAGAATATAATTTTTTCTTCAGACAAACACTTTTGACATTACATGACATCTATATTTAAGTAAACAAAGTATTATTTAAGCAATCTAAATATTAGTCATTTCTGAATTATTGGCTACCTATTAGTACATTATGTGTATGTCAATGTGTTCATGTTTTATTTATGGGTTTTTTCCTGCCATGTTTAAGGATTATTGATTTATCCTAACATTATTAAAGTCTCATTTTCACTTATTGTCTTAAGCTTTATTTGTCAAACAAAGTGAATACATTGTAATTTTGAATTACTCAAGGTATAAATAAACCTTTTATGTAAGGATTTCATGAGTTTGTTTAGTTATTTGTTTTACTGCATAATCTCATTTTGAATCCTAAACAGGATCAGAACTATTTTGTGTGAGCTTACTTTGAAGTTATGACCCTCTTGTCTCTACAAACCTGAGTCCTATATTACCAGACCCAGTTATATTTTATGCCTTTATGTAAACATAATAAAATTACTTAATAAAATTAATTGTAATTACTCAAATATATTTATTGATGAAGCATGCCAAAGTTTATCATACTAACATAGAAGTATCTTGATAAATAATTTGATTTGCCATGGTGCCAATTGCTCACACCTGAATCCTCGCTACTTAGAAGACTGAGATCTAGGTGGTTATAATTCAAAGCTAACATGAGAAGAAATATGTAAAAGTCTACCTCCAGTTAACTAGCAAAAGCATGGTATGACTAGAGACATGACTCAAGTGGTAAGGCACTGACCAAGAATAAGAAAGAGAAAAGATTGCAAGAAAACCTGAGTTAAATCTCCAGAACTAGCATAAAAATTAATAAAAGTAGATACATCTTTTGCCACTCTAGATTATTAAATAATAAACCTACTGGAAAGAAAGCTGAAAATTATGTAAAATTGTACTGAAAAATTTTTGTCCTCCCCATAGAGTCTATCATACTTCAATTACTTCATTTGTAAGCCCTTGCTTACTACCCAGTGCAGGTACTTACAGATTTGGGGAATATTCAAGCTGCCACAAATGAGGGAAACTATCAACCTATGTTTCTCCAGGCCCGGCTTACTTCATTAAATATAATTATTTTGCAAATCATTTCACATTCTTACAAATGGTACAGTACCATTCTTTCTGAAGCCCAAGAGAATTCCCTTGTGTATGCATACTCATACATTAGGGTCATCAGGGATGATTCTATATCTTATCTGTGGTAAATAATGCTGCAAAGTACATGGTTGTGGCAGTAGCTTTAGTATAGCCTTGTTTGTGCTCAGATAGTATAAATCTTTAGATAGTCTAAGTCAAAGCCCAGTAAAATAAGTACCAGGAAATGGGTACTTAGAAGAGGGAAGGATGAGGCCAAGGGGAGAGGGGTAGATGAATGAAGGAGAGAATGCAAGCAAGCATTCATTGTATCTATCACAGAAATGAGAAAAATAAGGGAAGGAATGTGTTGAAATGAGTGAAGAAGTTGAAGTGGTGATACAGATCAAGATGCATTGCACACATAAACTGCTTTGTTAAATGGCAATAAATTCAATATGTAACCTAAAATTAAGATACTTAAGAGAAGGGATAGATTGAGAGGGGTGGGTGAGAATTTTGAAAGGGGTGACATTGATTAAGATACCCTGTGGGCTGGGAAGGTGACTCAATGGTAGAGTGCTTGTCTTGCATGCATGAGTCCCTGAGTTCCATTCCTCAGCAGCATATAAGCAGAAAAAGCCGGAAGTGGCGCTGTGGCTCAAGTGGTAGAGCGCTAGCCTTGAGCCTTGAGCTAAGGGACAGTGCCCAGGCCCAGAGTTCAGGCCCCACGACTGACAAAACAAACAAACAAACAAACAAAGATATACTGAATTCATAAATTGCTTTTTTGAATAGCAACTCCTTTTTACAACTACTTAAAGATAATAAAAATATTCTAAAAAAGTATTAGTGATCTTTTCATTATACTGTCATTTTCTTCACCAAAATACAGCAAACCATGGTATTGTTGATTTTTTAAATCAAAAGGCCACACTTGCCACTAGACATTCTTTTAATTGTCCTGGTTCCGTCTCTTATTTAAAAAACATTATTTTCAGCCAGGCGCTGGTGGCTCACACCTGTAATCCTAGCTACTCAGGAAGCTGAGATCTGAGGATCCTGGTTCAAAGCCAGCCTGGGCAGGAAAGTCCTTGAGACTCTTACCTCCAATCAACCACTAGAAAAAAAAATGGAAGAGGTGCTGTGGCCCAAGAGGTAGAGCGCTGGCCTTGAGCTGAAGAGCACAGGGACAGCACCCAAGCCCAGAGTTCAAGCCCCACGACTTACCAAAGAAACAAAACAAAACACAAAACAAAAACAAAAAAAACATTTTCAATGTCAGGCTAGTTACAGTCATTGAAACAGGTGTATGGGCCTAACTGACTCTCCCCAAAAGCCATGTGCCACAACCTTCACTACAGTGATGATGATCTGGACGTGAAATTGTGGTCTGATTCCTGGATTTGAACTCCATACCTGATACTTTCACTCATTGGCTTGTACTCTATCAACCAAGCTACATCTCCAACTGCCAGAGATGAATTTCTTCACACACACACACATGCCCCAAACCTAAAAGCTCACTATTTTCTCATTTCCATCATTTTATACTTAAGAATGGAGATATGGGAACAGACAATACCATTAGTTTTATCAGCACAACATTTGAAAAACAGTATTTGTATTGCTCTGGTGATGCAGATTCTTTGATTTGTTTTCATGGCTTTGTTGGTTTTCTGGGTTGACTTCGCTAAATTGTAATCTGTACATGAATAAACTTGAAATTTTTGCTTCCTGAAATAAAAAGATACTAAGAATGTGATGTTCATGATAGGATCAGTGCCTTTATAAGAACAAATAAATGAAATCTAATTTTTTCTCTTTTTCTGTCTCCAGCCAATATGGAAAAAAAAAAAGCAAAGAAATCACAGAGACAGAACTTAGTGGTCAGCAACTCCAACCTAGAGCCCTCATCAGAGACCAGTCCAGGTAGTACATGAGCCCTGATACCCATTTCCAAGATTATGAAAAATGACTACTTGCTTAATCATTGGATTTATGGCATTTTGTAGAGAGACTAAATATGTGAGGCAGGTAAATAAAAAAGAAATTGTAAATACTTCTAGAAATATGATTTGTGCTCAACTCCACTGGGAAGCTTCTTTCCCACCTCATAAAAGTTACCACTTCACCAAGAATTACAGAAGTTAAGAGATACAATGGAATTTGAAGATTCCTATGGGAACAAGTTACAATTACCAAAATGGCAACAAGTGTAGGAAGTTTCATATATAAATGTGTATTTACATAAATATGTAAACTTATAGATGCATATATATTAAATATATATACAAACTGTATAATTATGTTTTAATTTATATCTAATTGAAAATCAGAAAGCTAAATAATATTATGTGTAGATATATGTGTATCTAATATATGTGTATAAATTTACATTTACAAAGCTTTAGCTGAATACAATTTATCATTTTTACTAATTATTCTGTTTTACATTATTAATGCATGTTGTTATATCTATGAAAATGGTTAACTTTTTTTTCATTTTATTGTAAAAATGCTGTACAGAGGGGTTAGTGTTACATCCCTTCCTTGTTGGCCCACTATTCCTTCCCTCCCCCTTCCCCCATCAGTGTTTCCTGCTCCCCTTCCCCCAAATTGTAAAATTCATTTCCAATATACTGTCCTCTTCCTATCATTGTTGCAATGGGTCATCCTGTGTCCTTGTTTCACTATTTTGTTATTCCTCTTCCTCTCCCCAGATTAGATATATGTATATACAAGATTGAGAGTACCTGCCGGGTGCCGGTGGCTCACACCTGTAATCGTAGTTTACTCAGGAGGCTGAGATCTGAGGATCGTGATTCAAAGCCAGCCTGGGCAGGAAAGTCCATGAGACTCTTATCTCCAATTAACCACCAGAAAACCGGAAGTGGTGCTGTGGCTTAAGTGGTAGATTGCTGCCTAGAGCTAAAGAGCTGAGGGACAGCACCCAGGCCCAGAGTTCAAGCTCCCCAATCGACAAAAAAGAAAGAAAGAAAAAGAAGAATCAGGGTACCAAAATCAAGTACAGTGACAACAGGGGATGTGCCATAGGGGAAAGAACATACAAAGAAAACAACAACAACAGCAACAACAACAACAACAAAAATAAAATCACATGGTACCTTTAAATAATAACAATAAAGATAGACCTCTTATGTCCATATCTTGGGTTGCATTTCACTTAGCATCATCTTATATGGTCATATGTCCATGGCTTTTGAGCTTTTCAGCTCCTCTGATAAGATTATCCTATATGTATATAAATTATTGCAAATTAGGAAATCATGGTACTACATTTCTTTGGGACTGGGTTACTCAGTTAATATGAATTTTTCCAAGTATTTCAATTTTTTAACAAATGGGGTAGTGTTGCTCTTTCCAAAGGAAGCATAGACCTCCATTATATATACCACTTTTTCTTGATCCACTCATCTACTGAGGGGCATCTGAGTTGGTTCCATGTCTTAGCTATGGTGAATAATGCTGCAATAAACATAGTTGTGCTGGTAGATTTAGTATGGCCTTGTTTGTGATCATTTGGGTAAATGTTGAGAAGTGGGATTGCTGGGTCATAGGGGAGCTCTATGTGTATTCTTTTGAGGAACCTCCATACTGATTTGGACAAGTTCACACTCCCACCAACTATGCAGTAGGGTTCCCTTTTGGCCACATCCCCTCCAGCATGTGTTGTTATTAGATTTCTTGGTTATAGCCATTCTAACTGGGGTGAGGTGGAATCTCAATATTGTTTTAATTCATATTTCTTTTATGGCCAGAGAAGTTGAGCATTTCTTCATGTGTCTATTGGCCATTCTTATTTCCTCTTCAAAGAAGTCTCTCTTTAAATCTTTAGCCCATTTGTTGATGGGGGCAGTTGTTTCTTTGAGGATTTGTTTTTGGAGGATTTAATTTTTTGAGTTCTAAGTATATTTTAGATATGAGGTCCTTGTCTGTTGTATGGCTAGTGAAGATCTTCTCCCAGTCTGTAGGCTTTCTATTGATCTTACTGGCTATGTCCTTTGTCATGCAGAAGCTCTGAAGTTTTATGCAATCCCATTTGTCCAACCTTTCTTAGATTCCTTGGGTTTGTGGATCTTTCTTAAGAAAGTTTTGACCTGTGGCAAAGATTCCTAGAATTTCTCCTATTCATTTTTGTAATGTTTTCAGAGTGTCTGCTTTTACCTCAAGGTCTTTTTTTTTGTGGGTATTAGGGCTTGAACTCTGGGCCTGGGCACAGTACCTCAGCTCTTCAGCTCAAGGCTAGTGCTCTACCATTTGAGTCACAGTGCCACTTCCTACCTCGAGGTCTTTGATCCATTTGGAGTTGATTCTGGTGCAGGGTGACATATAAAGACCCCGAATAGCAAAAATAATCTGTAGCAGAAATAACAGTGCTGGAGGAATAACACTACCAGACTTCAAACTCTACTATAAAGCCACAGTAATCAATACAGCTTGGTACTGGCACAAGAATAGACATGAAGACAAATGGAATAGAACTGAAGACCCAGAAATGAATCCACAGACCTATAGCCATCTAATCTTTGATAAGGGAGCAAAAAGAAATAAAATGGAAGAAAGACAGTTTCTTCAGTAAATGGTGCTGGCAAAACTGTTTAAACCCCTGTAGAAAACTAAAATATTGTTAACACTCTGCTCATATTTTCTTAACCATTTTTAGCTATTCCATCTTCTGTTATAATTTGTCTTTCATGCAGTCATCAGAATATTCAATGATTAAAGAAAGCTATGGGATAGTATGCTGATCAGCATGATCAAATAAACTGAATATCTGGAATGATGTGTATATCAATCAGCATTTAGTTATGACATATCAACCACTATGTTACAGTTATAAAATACAATATTCAACTATGAAGTCATGATCAAAGTTCTTATGATTTAATAGATGTAGCCAGGAGGCTTAGCTGTTATGATTCTTAGCTTCAAATTTGTGTTTCAGGCACATGAAACTGCCTCATGATGGCAAGTGACATGGAATATTAGGTTCTTTTCTTTTCTTCCTTCCTTCCTTCTTTCCTTCCTTCCTTCCTTTCTTTCTTTTTCTTTCTTTCTTTCTCTTTTCTCTTTTTATAAATAAGTTTTTTTTATTGTGAAAATACCTTACAGAGGGGTTACAATTACATGAGCAAGGTAATGAGTACATTTCTTATCAAGCATTGTTGCCTCTTCCTTTGTTTTCCCCCTATCATCCCTACACTCACCCCTCCCCCTGCCAAAGTTGTCAATTCGCTTTTCACCATAGAATTTGTACATCTAATTGTTGCAATGTGTCCACCTGTATACTTTAACTCAGGAACAAGACAAGGATGTCCACTCTCTCCACTTCTCTTCAATTTAGTATTAGAATGCCTAGCTACAGCAATAAGACAAGATGCAAACATAAAAGGGATCCAAAAGGGAAAGATGAGGTAAAACTCTCCTTCTTTGCAGATGACATGATCTTGTATTTAAAAAATCCCGTAGAGGCTACTCCTACATTACTTGAGCTGATTTGAAACTTTGGCAAAGTCGCAGGGTATAAAATTAACCCTCAAAATCAATGGCTTTTCTGTATGCCAACAATGAGAAGAGCATGGCTGAAATTACAAAAGCAACTCCATTTGTAATAGCCCCACAAAAAAGATACCTAGGAATAAACTTAACCAAAGAAGTGAAGGACCTCTATGATGAAAACTTTAAAAACCTGAAAAAGGAAATCAAAATGGAACTTAGAAAGTGGAAAAACCTCCCATGCTCCTGGATTGGAAGGATCAACATCATTAAAATGGCAACCTTTCTTTTCTTTCTTTCTTTCTTTCTTTCTTTCTTTTTCTCTTTTCCTCTTTCTTTCTCTCTTCCTTTCTTCAGAATCTTTGCCTTCAGATTTTATCTGTCTTTGAGACCTTGATCCTCAGTCTTGGCCCTCTGATACTGTTAAAAGAAATGGACTATTATGTTTCTTGATCTGTCTCCTCTCTGCTGCTTACTTACAAGCAAATTTGTGAAAAGGAGAAATGTGAGAATTTCCGGTGCCACTTAATATTCCTTACAATGAAGGGAATCAACAGTATTTGATTTTTATGTTTTCATTGGAGTAGCATGAGGTTTGCTATCTATGTTGGGCTTCGAATGAGGACTAAGGCAGAGAATCCGAAAACAAGTGGGAATGAGAGTGCCAAGCAGCTTGTAGAGCAAAATTACACTTGTCAAGGTCAGTGGTAATGCAATCAATCCACTAGGGCCCATGTGTAGTCTATGTCCTTATTATCCTGGTCTTGACATTGAATTCTCAGAGGTTCTAGCTGAGTGAGATGCACTTACTCACCCAATGACATCACATATGTTGCTTGTATCTTTAACAGTAACAAGCCTCTCAATTATGGTTACTCTGTCCAGCAATCTGCTGAGCTAATAGTCAGATGTCAATAACTATTCTACCATTGTAAATATTCTGTACAGTGGGGTTACACTTACATGAGTAAGGTAATGAGTACATTTCCCCTTCCTTGTTTTTCCCCTATCATCCCTTCCCACCCCAACTCCCCAACTCCTCCCGCCCCTCAAAGTTGTAAAGTTTGTTTTTAACATAATGTCTTGTACATCTCATTGTTAACAATGGCTCAATCTGTCTCCTTATTTCAGCATTTTGTTATTTTCCTTCCCCTCCCCAAATTAGAAAAATATATATCCAAGATGTAGGGCACTGGAATCAAATACAGTGACAACAAGGGTTATACCATAGGGGAAGAACATACAAAAGAAACAAAAAATACATAGTATATTGTAGGTATATATTAAAAAAAATTGAAACAAACAAACCCCATTGTGGGTAATAATTTAGAACAACTGGTGTTAATTGCTTTGTTTTGTTTTAAGACAGAAGTTTTGTTTGTAGTCAAGGCTGATTTCAAAATCATGATCCTGTTGCTTCAGATTTATAAGTGCTAGGATTGCAGGTATGAGCAACCACACCTGGCCTACAGGCTGAATTCTTTTAAGTTATAAGTAGATATCAAATTGCTACTATTACTTTGTAAAACATCTGACAGTCACTGCAGTTGAACATCCATAGACCTATGAACCAACAAGTCTACTTTTAAGGTTAAATTCTTTCTCCTCACTCTGGTAAATATATAAATGATTTAAAAACTCTGAAAAAATATTCTACTGTTTTTGGATAAATTTATATTCCTTTTAACCAATTTTTACATTCGTCAGCAACACAGAAATCCTATTTCCTAGATCCTGAATATTACCTGTTCATACTGGATGGTTGTGAAGTATATGTTTATTTTATTCTAATTTTAACTTCATTAAAAATCCTAATGTCAACATTATTGAAAATTCTGATGATCGTATTTTTAAAACCCAGATGTCACGTATTGAATACTATGTGCAATTGTTCAAAAAATCACTTGCACTATTCTTTCTATTGCATATAAATCAAAATGATCAGTTACAGTGGGAGCATTAACTCAGTTTGGTGACTAAGGAAATAAATATTCCGACAAACATAAGAACGTGCCTAATGTATTGCAACAACTCACTGTGGAGCTGGGATTTCAACACAAGTATGCTGCCCACACAGCCCATTTGCTTCCATCCTGTGCTTCAGTGTTTCTTTTTAGTATAAAATATTTCTATTTGTCCACACTATTGATTTCTAATTATTATGTTTTTCTTGTAAAAATAACAATATGGAGCTAATCTTGTTATAAAATTATGATGAAGACAACCAAACAATTGTTATTACAGAACATTACATAATTTCATGGCATAAATGCCACATAATACAAAAACTAAGCTCAGATGCTTTAGATTATAAAAATAAAATATAATGAGTAAGGTTGGTTTAATATTCTAGGTATATTACACAGGAAAAACATCTGAAACAAATATACAATTATTAAGAACCTTTTTTTTCTAAGCAAATTGCTTTTTGTGTACATGTAGAAAAATATATTCATGTATATATGTACTACTGCATATTCCCTATAGTTTGCATTAGTTTATCTGTATTTATTAATATATAATGTGCATAATGTTTTTAAGTGACGAAATAATAGGAAAATCTAAGTTAGGTATTATAGCATGTGCCTGTAATCGTCACAACACTATTGTGATAGTGGCAGATAGATCCAGAGTTCAAGGCCACACTGAGTTATTTGGTGAGCCCTTACTTCAAGGAAAAAAGAAATTCTGTGGTCAGTCAAATGTAAAGACTTTGTTTAGTACCACTATAAAGGGAAAGAACTCTTGCTCCAAACACATTCCTTTTACAAGTAATCCTCACCACATTAGTTCTAAATATATCATCTAAATATATGCATTAAATTAAAAAAGTCTCTGGGTGCCTGTGGCTCATGCCTGTAATCCAAGCTACTCAGGAGGCTGAGATCTGAGGATCATGGTTCAAAGCCAGTCCAGGCAGGAAAGTCTGTGAGACTCTTATCTCCAATAAACAACTAGAAAACCAGAAGTGGAGCTGTGGCTGAAGCGGTAGAGCACTCTCCTTGAGCTGAAGAGCTGAGGGACAGCACCCAGGCCCAGAGTTCAAGCCCCGTGACTGACAAAAAACAAAAAATAAAAATAAATAAAGTATATCGAGTCCATTATTATTATTATATTATTATTATTACTTTGGTTTTAGGATTTAAAGTAATTATGAGGAATCATGATTATTCACCTGCTAACTGGGAATAAATAACCTGTTTCTGTTTTTCTTGAGAAAAATATATTCCTATCTTCTTAGAAAAAGATTGATTATTTTTGGGTCATAGCAATACAGATCAGTTTTAAACCTATCATACTTGAACAATGTCAATTTACTTCAATAGCATATTGCTTAAAATCAGTTAAGGAGCAGCAATCTCTTTCTATTCTCCATTTCAAAATTTCAGCCAATCAGGAATGATCTCCCTGTGATAAACTTCTTTCAAGTCTAAAGTTCAGTTCTTCCTTTCAAAATCCATGTTCTCAAAGTTAACCTGTCCTTAAAAGTTTCCCTTCCCTAAGTACTATGTACCATTTTCATCATATTTCCAAAAAAGGACTATTTGCGAAAACAAAGAATAAATTCAAGGATTCTTTTTATTCTTGTGTTCTTGTTTCTGTTAGGTTTTTAAAAAGAGGTGGCCGAGTAAGAACTGCACCACGCACGTGGTATTCAGGTAAGGGGTTTATTCAGTAGACCTGCTGGGACCAGGCAAGGTTGGCACTCCACGCGGCTGGCAAAGGAAAAGAAAAAAGGGCGGTCTGGCCGCGGTTTATTCCTTATATAGGGTAGGGGGGTGCGGAAGGGTGTGTCCAGGTAAAGGGAAGTGGGGTCAGGTGGGAGAAAGGTGTGGCCACATCAGGTTAAGATGTGACCTCAGCGGATGCGGATGTGACCTCTTCCAGGTGTCCCAGTTGCCTAGGTAACGCAGGTACTGGGCGAGGTCTGTTCGCCATCCAGGAATGGACCTTACAGTTTCTATTTTTTTGTTGTTGTTGTTTCAAGTATTAGGATTTGCACCGAAGTCCTTGTGCTCTTGCTAGTCTTTTTTTTTTTTTATCATCATTGGTCCTACCATTTCAGACATGCCTCCAGCTCTGGTGTTTTGCTGGTTAATTGGAAAAAAGAATCTCAAGGATTGTTTGCCTAGGCTGGCTATGAAAACTAATCCTTAGATATTAACCTCCTGAGGAGAGAAGATGATGGTATTATAGACATGGAAGACTAGAACTGCACTAGGGAGACAGAGGCAGGCAGATGGTGAATTGAAGAACAATCTGACATTTATCATAAAACTCTGCCTCCTAACTCAACATGGTTTTTATTTTAGGCCATGAATGAGTTCATTTTATCTTCTGCTCCTCCCCACTTTGATAGCAATATAAGTAAATAGACTCTACATTTCATATCATATGCTAGAAGAAATGTTATAGGTTCCTGGAATGAAGAAATCCACTCTTAGAGGTACTTAGGTTTCTTCCTAGATCACTTAGCACAATTTGCTGTACATGGTAAACTCTGAAAATCAATCATTGAAGGAGCTGCATGGTATTTTAAGTTTTATATAATCCATTGACACAAACTTTGATTTTAGCAGCACTTGAAGAATTAGTGGTCTATACTTCCAGACATAAAACGGTACAGTCATTCCTGCCTCTGGATTTCTAGGGAATCATTAAAAGAAAATGGTACAACAAAACCATCATAAATATTTAGTGGTTTCTAAGTGCTTTTACCAAGGTATTTACATACTTTTTTTTTCAGAATTAGCTTGCCAAGTTATATTTACTTCATACCATGGCATCAATCTCATAGTCCTAAATAAATTTTACCTCTGTCATTAAACAGTTGAATATAAATCACTCTTGTGTTACCTAAGTACAACTACCAACACAAAACAAACAATGTGATAGAAAGCAATCTCCTGTTTCTTCAACTGGGAAGAAAGCGAATGGAATACCTGACACAGTGGCACCACAGGGCTTTCTCAGGCCAACCTCAATAGCCCTTCTTAACCCTTAATCCTTCACAAAAAATCCCATCAGGCTCAACTTATCAGTGCCATGGCAATATCCCCCCCCTTTTTTTTCTGAATTAAATGCACTCTATCCATGGCTTCTTATTAAATGCCATCATTTTTTAAAACAGCATTTCTATTATTCAAGGCAGGAACTCATAATTGTGTTTCTAATAGCAACCGCAGCCACTTCCTGAGATTGGCATTGATCTCTGTTAGGTTCAGGTCCCACTTTGGCGCACCGCGAGCATTTGCTCCGCATTCTCCCGGGTGTACCGAAGTGTCAGACTGCTTTCAAACCACCTGTCCTCCTGGATAATAACAGAACTATGCCCAAGTGAACTTGTGGGGCATGGCAGCAGCCTGTGCATTCACATCACACCTGTTTCAAAATTAAACTAAGGGACACAAATAGGATTTGGCATGTAGATAAACCTGACTTTTAGGTGTATTTAAGCCCCAGTGGGATATTATGCAAATGAAAGAACATGCAAATTGAGAAAATATATTCAGAAAATTTCCATATAGTTTATTATATTCTGTTATCTCCAATAGAGTCAATTTTTAATCAATTTTGAGCAATTGAAGTAAAGCCAGTCTCCATTAGCAAAAAGTGAAAATCCATTTGTTCGTGCAGATATATGTATAAATTTATTCTATCCATATAGATATACTCTAGGCATATTAAAAAAGACACCACACCACATAATAATCCATAATAACCCGTTTCGTTGGGTATTAAACCTATTTAGCATGTAGGGAAACTGAAGAAATAAAAAATGTGTGGATTTTGTAACACGGTGTCTGATAGTTGTTATCAGATTTCAGGAGATATTATTGATTGTTATCCGGTATATTCCTCGTATCAAATTGATTCCTTAAAAGTATAACTCTAATTCTATCTAGTTAATGGCACATGTGTATCTGTTATTATCTTCACCAAATCCAGGTGTAGGACGTTCAATCCTGGCAATTCTATTTCTCTGGTCAGGTGTCTTGGCAGTGGCATAATTTAAACTGATGAGCTAGTAGGGAGATGTTAGTGAACACATTCTTTGCTTTTATGAAGGGCAGCATAAAGATGATTCTCTCCCAGCTTTTCTACACATTTGCATGGTTATGTGGGGGTCATGGACAACTGGAAACATGTCAAGAAAGGTGCCAGTGTCATCTATAGGGTCTCATTTCACCCCACAGGGATCTTACCTGTGAACTTTTCTTATATGACACAATAAACCACTTCATTACATCAGCAGAATATCTGCTACTTCCTAATGGAATCCTATGAGATAGCTACTGTTAGTGTAGCAAGTAAAAACTATGCCTTGTGACTTCAATTAATGGATTCTTGTCATCCTAAAATCTGAAGTTGTTTCAAATTTAACCATTAAATCTATTAAAATGGAATCTTTCTGAAAAGTCTTCTTTCTTTTAAGTTTATATGGTACAATTATAGAATTTTTATGCTTAAAAAGAACGTAAGCAAATTCCTCACTTTAACAAACAAGCAATAAAAATATGATGCCCAGACCTAGTTGTAAATGGCCCTCAGCCTTTTTTTTCTTTTCTGTTCTTTTTTCCCTTCCTAGAGTTTGAACTCAGGGTCTGTCCCTGAGCTTTGCTGTTGTTGTTCAAGGATAGCACCTCCACTCGTGCCACAGTTCTACTTCCAAATCCAAGAGTCACACAGACTTTCCTTCCAGGGCTGGCTTTGAACTGTGATCCCCTGATAGCAGTTTCCTAAGTATGCATAAACGAAGTCACTTCTTGAATTTCCTGTGTAATTAAAGTAATATGGTAATGAACACAGATATGGGTTGTCCCAAAGGACAAACAGTCTCATTGGCTTTATCACTAGTTACTACTACATTAGTCAAGACACATCATAATAATTTGATGAGAAATAAATTATGTTGCACATATGAAATTCCTGACACATATTTTCTGCTAACAAATACTAGATTCTGAATATACATTTGTTCCATAGAAGGAGTGTTTTATGAAATAACAATTGTAAGAAAATGTTCTTGAGAATGAATTAAAAGTACATTTCTCAAATTTCTTTCTTTTAAATGAAAGTGCACATCAGTTTATGGCATAATTCTTTAGAAATTCTTTACAAAGTAAGAGCTCAACAAAATAAGTACCAGGAAATGGCTACTTGTAAGTGTAGAGGTGGGGCTAAGGGAAGTGGGGCAGACAAATGAAAAGGGTAGGAGGGAGAGATGCCATTATATTTATAAACTGCAAAATGAAAAATAAATTCAATAAATAGCCTACAAAATTAAGAAAAGATTACTAAGATTGTGGGTTGGGAGAGTTGGCTGAGAATGTTGAAAGAGGTAACATTGAACAAGGCAGCAGACTGTATTCATAAACAACTTTTTTGAATGGCACATCCTCTATGCAATTACTTAAAGACAATGAAAAAAATCTAATTCCATTCTGAGAAACTTTAGTAAAGGATTCATACTTGGCTCTCACTGCATAGAAAATTATCTCAAAATTTATCTTTAATTTTTTGGAGAATAATGGAAAAGGTGACCATTTATCAAGATATATTAGATTCAGGGGCTGGAAAGGTGGCTCAGTGGTAGAGCGCTTGCCTTGCATGCCTGAGGCCCTGGGTTCAATTCCTCAGCACCACATAAGCAAAAAGAAATGAGCCGGAAGTGGCGCTGTGGCTCAAGTGGTAGAGCGCTAGCTTTGAGCTGAAGAGCTGAGGGACAGCGCCCAGGCCCAGAGTTCAGGCCCTACAACCAGACCCCAAAAAACAAACAAACAAACAAAGATATATGAGATTCATAAGCTGATGGGTTCAATTGAAACTTTTTCTGTTTGGGTTTTTTTTAACTGTATTTTTTTTGTCTTTGCTTTTTTGGTACTGGGGATCGAACCCAGGACGTTGCACTTGCTAGGCAAGCGCTTTGCCACTGAGCTACATCCCAGCCCGAATTGAAACTTTTTCATCCAACTACTTAAATATACTATTAAAAAGTACAGGGCTGGGAAGGTGGCTCAGTGGTAGAGTGCTTGCCTTGCATGTATGAGACCCTGGGTTCGATTCCTCAGCACCACATAAGCAAAAAGAAAAAAGCCGGAAGTGGCGCTGTAGCTCAAGTGGTAGAGTGTTAGCCTTGAGCTGAAGAGGTGAGGAACAGCGCCCAGGACAAGAGTTCAGGCCCCACAACCAGAACCCCCCGAAAAAAAAACCAAAAGTACAATGTAAACAATACAGATTAAAAGTTTTAAACAAGAGTACTATTTAAAAAATAAACATGAATAAGCACATATTTTGTTCAACTGGGAACAGTTTAGTTGAACAATTTTCAGTCTCTTATGAGTTTGCTGTGGGCATGTTGGCCTGAGCCTGTAATAATCCAAAGAACTGATGAAAGTGGAAAGCTCTGTTGCCAAGGTAACTCAGTGATGCACTTACCCTACACTGGTACAGATTAACTGCATGAGGACTCAGTCACTTGCCCTGGGGACTGCTTAAGAGTTCTTCATAATTTGCTAGTTAGATTCCCTCTAGGCGAGTGTCTATAGGTTAAACCAAACAAGAAGTTTCAATGCCTTTATAACTTAGATAAGAAGTTGCACAGGTTGCTTATTTCCCTAACGTACTTGTAATTGGAAGTGAGAGACTGAGACCAGCCCAAATTGTGACAAAAGAGGTTTCAGCTCTACCTCGTAGAGGGCCAAGAAGGATCATGAACAAATTATTAAACTGCACAGGATCTTTAATTCAGATTTTCCTGAAGATATCTGTCTAACAGAACTCTATGCTTCTATGAACTCTCCAAAGACACATATAAAACACCATAATTCTGTGTGATACAGTAAGAATAAATATCTAAAGAAAGTTTGCAATGAGAAAACAAAGAGGTTATGTATTTCTAAAATGTTCAAGCAGATGACAACTGTCTGTTTTAAATGTTCTCTTGAATTGTATTTATGCTATTGACGTTTATTAATGTAATTTGGTTCTTAACCATTAGCAGCCATGGATTATGATCTGAATTAGCATTCATGATTTTTGAACACCACAAATGAAATTTTAAAATATAGATTTGTGAGAGAAATCTTCTAACTGCAACTTGGTATATCCTATATCTGTAGTTTAACACCTTAGATGATTAAGAAAGGTATTTGCTAGGGCCAGTATTTTGGAATGTGAAACTATTAGGAGGCATGAAATAATAAAAATTTTAAATAGCAGAGAATTCTATTTCCTCATCAGCTAACAGCTAGTCCAAAACAAATCAAGCAATTGTTATTGAGATACTCTCCATAAAACAAAGCAAAGGAAAGCTTGGAACAGCAGAATCCCAATGAATTCTTTAGTGTTATTAAATTTTATAATCTGTACAAGAAATATTTCTTAAAATCTCTTCATTCTTAGCCTAATTCTTTAAAGAAGTATATACATAGGAATTTAAAGGTTGTAACCATGAATAATAAACTCCAGGCATGTGTGTATAAGTATGTGTGCATCCATAAATGCTAGTGTCATTTGGGATGTACATTCATGTAGGAGATTGTAAATATCTATAGTTATCAGTAAAATCTAGGAAGAGAATAATAAGAAAAACTAAAAAACAAATACAAGCATACACAAGCACACAATGCTCTCACAGGGACATAGAATAAATAAACTGGACTAAATATAACAAATGCTACAGGTAAATGAGATGACACAACAAAAACGACAAATACACCAAGCAATAGAATTTAACTGTCCTTAAATCACGGTTGCTTTCTTTATCCACTGTTTTGTTTCTTACTGAAGGTTTCAGCTATTCTGTGTCCCAAGTAGCCCTGTCACCAAGAATTGTACCTCTGGGAAATGATAATTTTCCACAAGAGCAATTTTTATATCTAAAAGACAAGGGAAATATGAGAAGAATGGTTGTTGCGGTTAAAGTATATCCTCGGGATTATAAACTGCATTATGCAGTCATGAACTTCTGTATTAATGTCATTTAACCTTTGGCAATATTAGTCTAGAGAGGATCTCATGAAGGATGGTACATTAACTTTTAGAAGTGATGGGCTGTGATATTCCTGCTGTGATATTGAATGCCGTAGGATGAACTTCAGCACATCCTTCTAAGACAGAAGAGATTTTCTTTCTACAGGGCAAAGCTTCCATGGATAAGGGCAGAGCTCTAATTCAGAGAGTTCAACTTGTTCTTTGAACGGTAGGACATAATGGTACCATTTTAAAAAGGATTCTATAAAATAGTTCAGTCACTTAGTTACTGTCTACTCTAATTTTTTTCTTCTCATTTTTTTTAAATTGTGAAAATACCATACAGAGGGGTTACAATTATATGAGCAAGGTAATGAGTACCTTTCTTATCAAACATTGTTGCCTCTTCCTTTGTTTCCCCTTACCATCTCTCCTTGGAGCACAGCGAGAGGAGTCTTCCATAATATTCTGTATAACTACTGGGAGAATTTAAGAAAGCAATTATCACCCTTGATTGGAAGATGATGGGAAGCATCCCTTCTAGAACAATTAATACCTAATCACTTTTCTAAAAAAAAACACAAACAAAGTGACTAAGTCCATGAGAAATCTTCTTAATGACTTTGGACACATCATTTGAATTAGAGGTATTTCAGTCACCTCTTTCTAGAGTGCAGATAACTTATAGTTGAAGCAAATGTCCCATTTCTCATTTTTATGTCCAAGAATCATCTTCAGTTACATATATTCAAAATTTACCACACTTCTTCCAAAGCTGTGTCCCTTTCAAATGGTCCTGTTATGGTTTGAATACTTGAGTTCCACATGTCTTTTTTTGTTGTTGTTACTGCTAGAGCCAAACGTATGCGTATGGCTGTAAGTCAAAGTTTATGTCTAAATTCCAATGCAAACTTAATGAAAGATGCACCTTCTGGGAAGTAAACTTAATGAAAGCTGTAACTTCTGGGAAGTGATTAAGTCATGACTTGGCCATTGGCATATAAAGGTCTTTAGGGAGTCGATTTTTTTCTTCTGTTATGTAAGAATATAGATAGAAGTTACTATTGGTGGAGCAAGTAACCTTCACTATAAAATCAAGAAGGCATCTTGATCATAAACTTTTCAGCTTCTAGTGCAGTAAGAAAGGCAGTCACACTGTTTGCAAATTACCCATTCCAAAGTAATTTTTATAGAAACCTAGACAGAGTATGACAGCTTTTTAATAAAATTGGAACTATGATGCATTTCTATTCAACAGAAAAATTGTATTGAATTAGGTACTTCCATCATGATGGAGATAGGATAGCTGACAAAAGTCAGCTCAAACCCACTTGTGTATGCTCAAAAACTCAATAACGCTATTGTACATCTATGCCTCGGACAACCTCTGGGTAATAAGGCTTACTTTGGGAAATTTTTATGAGAATCTGCTACTTTCATATAAAACAGAGTAAAAATATGTTCAAATGGAATTATGTAATCTGAGAATATGTGAAGGTTTGGGAAAGATCAACAGAAACGGTGTAAAAGATGACATTAATCAAGGCATTGTACTTATAAACTGATTTGTTGAATTGAAGCCTCTTTGTACAACCACTAAAACATAACAGAAAAAGAAATGCTACATGTTAATTCATGAATAACTCCAGTATATCATTTTATTAAGTTTTTATTATTTTCATAGTTCTCTTTTCCAAAAGTTCAATAAAATTCCAAGCAGTATAAAATACATTTCAAAAATATTTCTCTGCATATCTTCCTTTTTATCTCTTGAGCCAGTGCCTGTAAAGATCCCCAATACTTCTCACTTTTCTTAAATGGATATTTCATAAAAAGTCACCCTACCTGTAGATTTACTTAAATGACCTCTATTTGCTATCATAATGAACTAAATACTTATCAACTATTCATAGTTTGAATTTTCCTCTTCCTTCAAAGCACTTAAATACAAATATTCCTTACTGCACCAGCCATAAAAAGGTATTTACCCACAATTTCTTGATTGCCTAGTCTTGACAGGCCTTCTACTCTATATTTAGCCATTATTCCATCCTCCAAAGGATCTTTCAGGTTAGTAAATCTACTTACCCTGGTTTCATCAACACAGAAACCAAAGTGCATGAAATTAGCAGTTGTTTGACACTTCGGGGGAAATGATTACAGGATCTGAAATTTGAGTCCATCTGATTTAATCTCCAAAGTCCTTAGCTCTATAACACTCTAAATATACTCACATTTTTTTCACATGCAGAATTGTGTTCTCATTTATCTTTTCATATGCTCTTCCTGATGTGACCATACTCAAGCAAAATTTTCAAGTTTGGCTCCACTGCTTTCAACAAGCCAGGCCAACTTTTCTCCATTATTTTGCAATCATTGTAAAACTGTTGTGGCTAAACACACATTACTTTATTATGTGGTGAATATTCTTCAAATGCTTGAAGAGTTAGCATTAGCAAATCAAAATAACTTCTATGGATTCACGTGCTTTTATCTGATCACTATACAACCTATGTAATTTTTAGCCATCTTTTGTATATTATCTAACATTCCATTCATTTTGCCATACAACTATGAACCTAATTATAAATTATAGACCTATACAGGTATACTGTAGTCCAAATCACATCTCCCTATTACTTTCAAAATTGTCTATTGCTACAATAATAAAAATCATAAAATCTGAATTCTTCAATTATACTTTCAAAGGTAAAAATATACAATCTCTTTCTCTAACTTTTTAGTTTGTGGTACTTAGAGTGAAACCCAGGGCTTCACACATGCTAGGAAAGGATATTACACTAGATTTATGGTACTTACTCATTTGAATTTTGTTTTCAAGACATTCTTTTTACAGACTAGACTTGAACCATAAACATCTTGCCTCCACTTCTCAAGTAGGGGTTACAGGCATACCCCACATCTACTTACTCCTTAGCTCTTTTATTATTTCACTATATACAATATGTCATATACTATGTACTGGATTTCTGTTAGTTGAATATTACAAGTTTCGTCTTTCCCTAGCTTTGTTCTTTCGGTTCATCAGGTATATTATTTGCCCACATGTTCTTTGATATAATTTTTTCTTTATCATTTAGATTTTGGGTCAAAAATCTACTTTCCTTGGGGGAGGGACATACAGAGCAACAAAGAAATCACCTTATAAATATGTTATAAACAATGGCAAGAAAGAAAAACCATTTGAGTCCTTATCTTGGGGTACATTTCACCTAAAATCAATTTATCTGACACTGTGTTTGATGTTGGTATAATTTGGGAAGGGTAAGGGAAAAAAACAAATTGTTTAAATAGGGATACAGGTGGACCCATTGCAACAATGAGATGTATAAGACATTATGTCGAAAAACGAACTTTATAATTTTGACATGGGGGGGGTAGAAATGTGAAGGGATAGTAAGGGGAAATAAAGGAGGAGGCAACAATACTTGATAAGAAATGTACTCATTACCTTGCTCCTGTAATTGTAACCTCTCTGTATGGTATTTTCACAATATAAAAAGAAAGAAAAAAAGTCTACTTTCCTATAGACCACTATTTTTTACCTTATTGTGGTAATAGGTTTGTACTTGCTATATCTGTTATTAGGTTTTATCTTAATACCAATATTTAATTTTACTTAACATTAATTATCATCATGGGTCATTACTTGAATTCATCTTATTTATAAATGAATAGCTATTCTGATCTCACTGTTATGGATTTAATAGATATAACTCTATTTTCACAATTTCATTTTATATGTTTTATTGGATATTTTAGAATGAATAATGAAAAATACATGCATGTATGTAGATAACAATGCAGTATAAAATATTCATATGATTATTTGGGATAATAATGGAAAACATTGGCAAGAGAGCAGTGAAGGAAAATATAAACTGTTCATGAAAAGTTGATGAAAGAGGATTTAAAGGTAATAGAGATTCAGTATACTAAATACTTTTAAAAGTGTAATGACCAGAATTTGGTTAGCTCTTGATAGAGCCAACTTGAGTATTAATGTCAATGTTTCATCTGCTTTAGATCAACTAAAGTAATAGTGTTGCTCTTTAAATTGTTTAGAGTTTCAAGGAAAACAGCATATTTTAAAGGCAAGAGTTTAGGTATCACATTATTTTAGATCTATTGTGGGGACTGAGTGGTGATGAGGTACCCTCTTAAAGTCAACCACTCTTGACTTGGCTATATTTTTCTTTAGCTAAGAACGCATATTTGAGGAGAACATAGATTTGAAACTTTTGAGGTAGATGGTTTTTATTTCCAAAGAGCACTCAGCACCCAGGAAAGTTGGTACACCACTGTAATCATAGCATTCAGAGGCTTGGATGGACGATGACAAATCTGAAACTAGGCTGGACTACATAGGAAAACCCTGTCTCAAAATATGTTAAAAAATAACAGTTGAACTAAAAATGAAGATAGCAACTTCTAAGAGAAATAAAAGGAGATAAATAAGGAGGAGAAAAAGATGAACAGAGATGCTGCATAACAAGAAATAAATAGAATCCAAAAGTAGAATAATGTCAAAATCAAGACAGGCAGCATGTGACTAAGAATGTATAGTATGTACCTGTTCCCAAAACGTGATTTCAGGTCTCTTACAGAAAAGAAGCTACTTAAATCCAGGCAGGACTCTGTGTCTCCTTCTGCTATCCTAAAACTCTTTTCTAGTCTCTCAAAGCAATTTCACACATCTTGTGTACTACTGACGTGGCAAGCAGAGAACTTTGTACATAGTCACACATGTGAACTTTGTGTAGGGATGACTCCTCTGGTACCAATGTTTTTATGGATCACAGCTTGGCATTTAATATGTCTATTCCTGGTGTGATTACCTCATTGGCATGTTGGATCCAGGACACTTGTTTCCCTCCTTTGTTAAGTAATAATTAGTATAGTTCTAGGATAGTCCTAGCAGACAAGTGCAATAGCTCAATAGTTATGTACATATGACCATATAAAATGATGTTAATCGAAGTGAACTCCAAGATACAGAAACAAGAGGCTTTTTCATGTTTCCTTATTTTACTTTTAATGTACCATGTGAAGTTAGTTCTTTTTCCTTTCTTACTTTTTTTCTTTTGGTTTATCCCCTCTTGTCACTGCTTATGATTTTGGTACCATGTGTCTTATATATATGTTTATCTGATTTGGGGAAAGGAAGGTGAATCACAAAATAGTGAGGCATAGACAAAAGTTGAACCAATGCAACAGCGATACTCACAAGACACCATGTTGGAATTGAGCTTTATAATGTTGGTGGGAGGAGGGAGCTGGGGAGAGGGATAATGGGAGAAAAATGGGGGGGGGACAATGTTCAGCAAATGTACTCATTACCTTATTTATGTAACTGTAATCCCTCTGATATCACTCTTGCAAAAAAATTAAATTAAATTAAAAATAATTTGAGTACAATAATAAAATATTACAAACTTATGCTCCTCAATCATAGAATTTAGAATGGCAAGTCATACACAATAATATACACAATAATACAATAATAAGATAAACAACAAAAATATACAATAAAAACAATAATAAAATAATAAATAAACACACAATAAAAAATACAATACACAATAATAAAAAATGGTATTATTGGCTGGGTGCTGGTGGCTCATGCATGTAATCTTAGCTACTCAGGAGGCTGAGATCTCATGATTGGGGTTCAAAGCCAGCCCGGGCAAAAAAGTCCGAGAATTCTAATTTCTTTTTTTTCTTTTTTTTATTTTTTTACCCTTCACATCCCTTCCCAGCCTCTCCCTTACCCCCCAATCCCAATCCTTCTCCTTCCCAGCCTTCCCCCCCTCCCCGCCCCGCACCAACGTTGTAAAGCTCGTTTTGGACATGACAACTTGTACTTCTCATTGTTGCAACAGGTCCACCTGTATCCTTAAACAACTGGTTTTTCCCCATCTCCTC
>NW_012267311.1:614671-652295 GCF_000151885.1 Dipodomys ordii | reverse complement strand
CTGAGCTGGGTGACTTTTCCCTGGATGGAGCTGAGTCTGGCAGGTCACTTCTGTTAAGTTCTTGTGACCTGCTAAATGACTCGTTTTATTCCAAGGCCTGAGTTGGAGCTGGCAGCTCCTCTGAGCTTTGTTGGTATCCAAGATGGAGATCACCAGTGCTGGGGGGAGAGGGGTGGCCTTCCCTCCTCTGCTCCCTGAGAAGGAGTGAGGACGTAGGGTTTCTACTCACACCGAGTCTTGGATCCTGGGTCGTCTCTGGTCTGCAAACTGCAGGATGAAGATGTCTGCTCCTTGTAGGTTCTTGCTGGTGTTGAGTAGAATCCACTCGCCTGCTGTGTCTGGCTCCTTCGTCCCGGATTCTCTGTGTGAGTACTCAGGTATGGCCCCGGCTGCGGTCTCTGCCGAGACCCTGCCTCCGCCGCCGCCGCGGCTGCTGGCAATCGCTCAGATGTGTCTTCTTGCCTTGGCTTTCCCTCTCTTGTCTAACTCTCTGTCCTGTGATGGCACACTTGGTGTGAATCTCTGGCTTAGGACTGTTCACTGGAACTCTAAAACTGCTTTCTATGTGAGAGCTTGTTCGGATTCCAGCTTCTCCTCTGCCATCTTCCTGTGACATTCCCCGAGAATTCTAATTTCCAATTAACCACAGAGAAACCAGTACTGGCTCTGTGGCTCAAGTACCAGAGCATTTGCCTTGAGCTGAAGAGCTGAAAGGGAAAGTGCCTAGGCCCAGAGTTCAAAGGGAGATATTGCTTGCTTGCTTTTTAAGGCAAAAAAGGACTTTAAAAGATAGTATAATAATCACTAGTATAAAATGTACAGGACCTTTTACTGGCTAAGGCTTAATAAAATATTTAATTGAAACTTATCTTTGAGAGGAAATCTTATTCTACTTTCGGTCAAAAAAGCATTAGTCAAAATATAAAAAGGAAATGAAAAAAGTTGTGATCCTTTGTAATCCCATGTGATTCTGTTTGACTTTTAAATTAAATCTTTTAAATCCAAGTTGAAAAATATAAATTTAAAAACAAAAATATTCTTACCAAGAATGACATACATAACTACTTCAATTTCAATCAGTTCATTAAAAACAAGCAGAAATCTATTACTTGAAGACAATATACATCCACCACTACAGGAGTGAGATTCCCACTTCTTAGATAAGGATGAATCATTTGATAAGATAACCAAATTAAATAACTGATGATTCCCGTGTCATTCTAATTTTAAAAAGCAACTATGTTTAAATAACCTGACTTCTGAATAACTGCTTCTGAATCTTCAGAGTAGAAAGTAAACTCCCTATGTAAATTGCAACAATGTCAGGTCTTCTCTCTGGGGCGCAGAATGTCACATGGTCCAGGCTTTGAACGCTACCATGGTGGAGATAAAAATTGGAAGGTAGAGGTATCACTTAATTAATTACAAGGCAGAATATCTCTAATCACTATTGCTGCTTATTCCATAATGAACAAATACAGCATTGTGTATATGATTGGAAGTATACTTGAACATGAAGCTGACATGTATGCTTGTGGGAGATGAGGACCATCTTAGTCTGTGAAGGCCTCACAGTTTTTCTTTTCATTGTAAGTACAGTATTTAAAATTTGTTTCATAGAATGATCTAGTTATTACAATGGACTTCGTGACTCTTTGGTCAGCTATTAATGAATAACCTATGTTTAATGCAGGAAAAATGTCCAGGCAGATTAGCAGATAAAAGCATTCCCTGTTTTATTTGAGGAGGGACAGAAAGTACCCAAAGCAACTTCTTGAGACACATCCTCCCTTATCCCTGATAAAATACTAGGAATAGTGAAAGATAAAAATTATAGAAATGAATCTTAAATATAAGAGCACCAAACAAGTGACATGTATTTCACAAACAGATAAAAAAGAATGAATTTTTATTTAAATACTAGTTATTTGACAAACTGTTATATGAAAATGCATTTACACAGGTTAATTTAAATTTATTTGTGATGTTTAAAATGGTCATAAAGTTACACAAGACAGGTACATACAGACGTACAAAACATTACATGAATTTAATAAGCGATTTTATTTGGAAACAACTTGAAAACTGGTATCCCAAAGTTTATACTCTTTCTTTCACGCAAATTTCAGACGAGTTTGTTCTACAATAATTTAATCCTAGGAAAAGTTCTTTTAAGTTTTTACAGAATTAAATAGAGCAAATATCTATTAGAGAATAGTATCTACTTGAAAATATACTATATAAAATGTATTATATGTATTATTTTAGAACAGATAGCATTTCCGAAATTTAGGATAAAGGCACATGAAATATCTTGAAGAATGGAAGCAGAAAGTAATATGGTTTCATGTAGCCAAAAATATTTAAAAAATAGTAACAACTAAGTTAAAATTTTCTTTAAAGGAATGCCAATTGTAAGCATATGTAATCAGTCATTTTTGCTCTTTAAATTTTAATTATTATTCTTATCCTGACAGTATATAACAGAATTCCTTGAGAGATAGTAGAGTGATAAATTGAAGACATAGATTTTATAAGAATTTAAAAATGGATTCCAATTTAAATACTCATATATTTCTAAACTTTAAGATTTATTTTATCAACTCTTGTTGAGTCTTATTTCTTTTATCTGCGATATCTAAGCTTTACTATGTTCTTAATCCTGAAAAAAAAAGCCAGATTTCTCTGTCCAAAAAGAAGGGAACATTGTTCCACAAGAAATTTACTCATAGCTGGGCTGCGGTGGCTCACGCCTGTAATCCTAGCTACTCAGGGGGCTGAGATCTGAGGATCATGGAATTCAAAGCCAGCCAGGGCACGAATGGCCGAGAGACTCGTATCTCCAAAAAGCCACTAGAAAGCCGGAAGTGGCTCTGTGGGTCAGGTGGTAGAGCGCTAGCCTTGAAGAGCGCAGGGACAGGGCCCAAGCCCAAAAGAAAAAGAAATGTACTCAATACCTTACTTAAGCATCTGTAACCCCTCTGTACAGCATCTTTACTGTAAAGCAATATTAAAAAAAATCTGTAAAATTTTCTATGCCACCAACTTCTTTTCTTTGCCATCTGACCTACTTACAATATCATTTTAAAAGTTATTATTATTATAGCAAATGGGCTTAAAAGATCTCAAGAGATAAGGAGTCTATAACAGGGTGAATTGTTTGCTGTGAAACCAACACGGTTGCTCAATGCTTATGTCCTTTCTGTGAGGACATGTCCTTCATGCTGTTTTTCACCGGCAATGGTGGCTCCATTCCATCCCAACCTAAGCCTGAAATCAGGATTTAATTAGCCTACAAGAAATCTGCAGGGGATTGACAAGAGTAAAGTCCACTTATTTGGCTTGTAAGCAGTGGATAAGTGCAACCACGGTGACCCTCCACCCATTCTACACAAAAGGGACACAGGAAGCAATGTACTCAAAGGCCCTGAATTCTCAAAGTGAAATATTAAATTGTATACACTGAAGACAAAGAGGAAAGCTCAGCAGGAACAAGGCAGCGCAGAGACTGGTTACTCAGAGCTTGTGAAGGTGCAAAGTACAGTCTGTGAAAGTGAGTGTGACTTCCAAACCACTAACATGCTCAGAGACCATTTCACCCACCCCAAAAGTGAGAGGAATAAGGAAAAATATCTCCATTGCTGGGAACTGAGTGTATTCCACGTGCCATTTTCCTACCTCACTCAGCAGCTGATCACCTCGGGAGATACAGATTTGAGGAGAGCATTCCTTTCATTCAGAGAGGACACTTTAATTTTTTTTCATTATTTGATCTCTGTTATATATTGTCTTTTGTTCTCTTTTTTTCCCTTTCAATTCTCCTAACTTGCATTGTTTTTCAAATGAAGACATTTGATGAAGTTACATTTAAATGCTTCTCCCTGTGATAATTCATCTAGGAATAAAAAGATATGCCATTTAAACAATTTAGCTTCATTTAGAAATCTATCATTTTTATTACTATAATTGACTATAGACAATTTACTTATGCCATTCTTAAAGTAAGCATGAGTCCTATATGTATGTCAAGAAAGTTTTTTTTTTTATAATTTTCCTAGGTGTATGTTGTTTAATTTTTTTCCCCATTGAAAGAAACACTTAGACCAAGAGATGAAGTAGGAAAGTATTCTTATTAGAGTCACTGCCTCTTTGTGCTCCCTTGAAGTTTAACCTGACTACAGGGACCAATTATATCCAGCTCCATTTAGCTTACTCTGGCAAAATGTGTTAGCTAGTAGAATTTAAGAGAGGTACACAGCAAGATTTATTTGAAAAATAAGAAAATTACTTACCTACAATATTTTAAATCAAAATCTTTACTTGAAGCTGGAACTCTAGCTTTTTGAATACTGAGATTTCTAGTTAATTTTCTTCGCATTTTGGAGAATCTGTGGATCACTATGACAACCAGGAAGAATTCCTATCTAGTGCAACCCTTCTTTGTCTTTAGTAATAGAGCAAAATGTAATGTCTCTCCAGTAAGATTTAAATGACTAATTCTTGAATTTTTAATTCTTAATCAGTATATCTACTTGTAAATAAAAAATTATCTTGGGTTATACATCCAAGATAATCAGAAGTGTCTGTGATTCATTTTACTCCTGTAAACATCCGGCAATAACTATCTATCTCAGTCAATGCCATGTAAAACTTGATCCAAAATAGATGGTGTTTTTTCATAATTGACATTATTTAATATATGGAATACATAGGAATAAATTTAATTACATCTATTAATTATATAATTCATGTTATGCTCCATACAAGACTATTTGAAGAACTTTACAATTTTATTATCTTGACACAGTCATTGTTTTTATGTTTAAATTCATACTAAATTTGGTATTTGCTTATGATCTCTAACTTATGACTGCTGAACTCAGTTGCACCATATTTTCTGATACCAAATTTTTAATTCTAATTTTGTTGTTGTTGTTGGTTATGGGGCTTGAACTTGGAACATGGGCATTGTCCCTGAGTTCCTTCTACCACTTGAGCCATAACACTACCTCTGTTTTTCTGCTAGTTAATTATAGATAATTATGGACTTTCATGGGCTGGCTTTGAACTCTGATCCTCAGAGCTTAGTCTCCTTAGTAGCTAAAATTATAGGCATGAGCCATCGGCATATGGCATGGCCAGATTCTTAATTATTAATCAGTGTTTCTGTCTACTTATTTTAAATAAAATTTTTATAGTATAGGTAGCATGAGTAAAGACAATGTTGAAGAGTACCTTTCAGGAAGGTTTTTTTGGCCAATGGCATTGCTTAACTCATTCCACTGAGGCATCAGGGGAAGTTCTGTTACTCTTGTGCATCTTTTATCACAGATCATGATGAGCAAAGATCTCATAGAGAGAGCCTCTCCAGAGCTCCCTTATCTCTGAGATTTTTGAATCTCAGAGTCAGCTGTCTTTTTATGAGCAACATGGGAACTGTGGTCTCATTTTCTATTCAATGAGGTCAAAGCTATTGAGAATCCTGTCATATTGTTATGTCTGCTTAGGAAGATTTGAGTCACAGCTGCTAGAAAGTAAAAAGTGCTTGTCATTCATACAGCAAGATAGCTTGGCTATCTAGCATAGAAATCCAAAACAAACTAAGAAAGCAAAGTTATAACTATTTATTTCTATCTGCTATTATCAAAATGTAGCAGTTATCTTTGCAGGAAAGCATCAGAATGTAATTTACACTCAAGGTGATTTCTTAAGATGGAGCTGTGTCCTTAGGGTTTCTGGATAGGAATCTGATTCAAAATAGTTCCAAGGCAAAATTGACCACATGACACACTCAGGACTGTGTTATTAATAGTACTGAAGCTTTTATACAAGACAAATCTCAACCACCAGTATTATTTTAAGTATAAATATAGATGTTATAATTTTCTAAGGATTCAGTGTGGAAAAGAATTTACAAGATTTATCAGTCTGTATTTCTACTTAAAGTATTAAATTTTAATAACAATGTTTTTAGTGATTGTAACTTACTGAGATCCAAAAAGAAACTAAAAGATGAAAACTTATTTCTCTGAAATTTACCAGTTGAAGAAATTTTTAATTTCTGGATAGAGTTGAATGAATCAAGAAAGTATTCATTGTTTCTAAAAATGTAAATTTTTCTAATAACCCAATGACCTAGAATGGATTACTCATTCATTAGTATATTTGCATAACAATCAAATATGTCATATTAATATGTTAATGAGAAGTATATTTCCAGGATTTTAGTCAATTTTCAGACATTAGGTTAATGATGAATTGAGTTTATTAAGAACTTTACATTTCTTTACAATATCTAAATGAGGAAAATAATCATTTATAAAATTATTATGATTATAGTTGATCCTTATTTTTATTTATTAGAAAATAACAATAAGGTCATATTATTGAGATATATTAAATAAAGTACGTATGTTTTATTTTGCCATTTTATATTTTTAATGATACTAAGGGTTTTCTTGAAAGTATAACAAAAGTAATGTTTTCTTATTTTTTCATACACTCTAGTATTTTTCCCATACTATATGTATTTTGTTAGCATCACATATGGGCTACACGTATTTTCCTCTGAGAATCAATGAAATATAAACATTTCAGGTGACAATAAAGTCTGACAGGGAACAATTATCTTCCCTAAGCATATGGGATGGTAAAAAGCTATGTCAATGTTAAAAGAAAATAAAAGCTATACCACATGTTGTTTGGTCTTTCATGTGAATCTCTAGGTTGACTCATTCGTTTGAAAAGCTATCTGCACATTATGCTTTGGCTCTTGCAAAACCAGATAATAAAAATTTCATACATGGCATTGCCTATATTTACCACAGTAATAGCATAAGTGTCTGCATGCCTACTATGTGTAGAGAGCTATTAGAAACTGAAGACTCAATGCTTGGAACAAGTGTTCCTCTTTAATTAGATAATATGGAATTAGATAATATGGAATGGATATAAAGTCATGTTTAGGATGATAATTGAACAGAAAGCTGTTTAATTGTGCCCATGAACCAGTTTAAAATATGAAGAGTTTGAAAGAGAATGTGTAATGACAAAGTTCATTTTGTCACTTGGAAAGAAGTGCCAGTAGACTTCACGTATGACAATATGCTAGAGCAATACATATTTGTAAAAAAAAATGGAAAGACCTGGAAAAAATATGTTAAGTGAAGTAAGTCTAGCTCAGAGAGATAAAAGATGCATGTTTTCCCTTATATGTGGAAGCCAGATGACCTTATTTTAAGTAAGTATATTGGGTGGTAGCAAATATATTCAAATGTATTGAGTGAAATATGATAGATTCAAGGGAGAACTCAAATAGTGTAATTCCTTTGAAAGACAAAGTCAAAAGTTCAGCACAATAAAATGCCAGGAAGCAGGAACTTGAAAGGCATGGGAGTGGGGACAAGGAGAAAAGGGTAGAGGAATAAAAAAGGAGAAAAGGTGGAGAATGCAGGCAATAATTCAATGCATATCCTACAAAGTTGAGAAGAGTTGAGAAGCAGTGGGTAGGGGAAGGATGGGTGAGAATTTTGAAAGGGGAGACATTGATCAAGTTATATTCATATACTGCTTTGTTAAATGGCAATTCCTTCATATAACTATGTAAGGAGATAACAAAGACTATAATTCAAAAAATAAAATAGCATAAAGGTGAGAATAAATATGTAAGAAATTTAAAAGAAAAAAAACTAATATTTTTGTATGATATGAAAAATCCTATGTGGTGAGACCATGAAATTTAAAACTATCAGGTTTTCTTCCTGAATTAATATGTTCATTAATGGAAGTTACTATTTAATAATGAAAATAAGCACTCAGAATTTGGCAAAACAACTACATTCCTGGAAACCAATATTACAAAAAGGCTTACACACTTATGTACATGTGTGTGTTTGTGTGTGTGTGTTGTGTATAGTATAGCAACTTACATATTACAGTAAATCATTAGCGCAGTGGTAAAAACATTATGATACACAAATCACATTGAGTAACTTATAGCCATTATATGAATTAAATAAGGAATGAAGCATAGGGTAATGGCATTATATCATTGAATGCAACAGAAACAATGGTCTGTAATTGGAGTTTTATGAAGGAGAAGTGAAAATAAGCATAGCTAAATAAGAGATATCTAACGTTTTAATTTACGCAGCTGGATTCTTTGGAACAATGATTTATCAGCTATGAAATCAGAAACAAATTATCTGGGAAGAAGACAAAATCAGTTTTCCCTGTGTAGATGTTTAAGGAATTCATTCCTCTCTTCTTCATTCAATTTATACTGTGAGAGACAACCATCACACTTAAACGCTGGGATTAAAATCTTATGGCAGCAAATATAATGTCAGAAAACTTATGGACAAATAATACAAATCAAACTTAGGATAGTACATGTGCCTTGGTATAAACAATGCGTGTTCAGCTAATCAGGGGAGACTGTGACCTTGTGTTGTGTCACTCCTATAAATTATCTAGCTGCTCTGCCAAAATTTATCATTGTGGAGTTCATACATGAGAGCCTCTGCATGTATTTAAGATGCTATTTTTATGCTCTGCACTACAACATATATATTTATGGAAAATGCCCAAATTTGTAGTATTGAGGAGGAGATTCTGCATGCCCCCAAATCTTTATTTCTTCTATGCAATATAGCACTTAACTCCATTTTGTTTGCTTACTTCTGTCAGAGTTGTTCTAAGTGCAAATTGAGGCCAGGGAAACTATTAAAGATCAGAAAAAATTATTATTATTGTTATTGTTGTTCAAAAATAACAGAAAATTTTAACCCTTAGTAAATAAAATAAGATAATGTTAAATAGCTACAATTACATAGCTTGTGATGCAGATCAAATATTACCTACATAGCGGATAATGAAAATTGTCAAAACAAAATTATACTTTTCAATAATAACTTCATTCCGAGTTCAACCATAAGTTCAGTAAGTACAGTAAGTGGCCAATGCACACTCTTTTCTAGACATCAGTATCTTCCTGTCAGTCTGATGCCAGCAACAAGCTGTTGATAAGCCAGACTGATTCCCTGAGATTATTAATTTCAAATTTGTCTTATTCTTAGTAGTTGTGTTTAATGCTATAAATATTCATCTGTGAATAGTGATAGTTACATTATCCAAATTTTGCATGTTTTCTAATTTCAATTAAGGCTTTGCTAATCCACATGTTAAATATAATATCCAAATCATTTTTCACTTCTTTTCAGCTACCTTTCTGTGTTGATTACTAGCCCAGTTCCATTGTCCTGTGAGATCAGCCGTGTGAATTGCTAGGGTGTGCTTATGTCCTAGAATGAGGTCTGTCTTGGTGAATTCTGCATGAAAACTTGATAGGAATATGCACATCGTTGCTGAGTAGACTACTCTACAAATTTCAATTATCTCATCCTAATGAACTCTTTATGTTATTGATATCACTATTTTCTATTTTGTCTCCTAATTACTGTTTTGGATCTTTATGACTTCCAAATTACACATGTATCTGTTACTTACTTTTTGAACTATAAATACATATATAAATACATCATTAAAATATACATGTATTGATGTAAATATAAATAGGTATCTAAATATATGTGTGTAAGCATGTATGAGTGTGTGTATATATGTTTATATCATTTTTTCTTATTCAGGACACGTATACTTAAATTTATAAAGCTTTTGTGAAGAACCAGATTCTTTTTTTCTTCTTCTTTTCTTCCAGCACAGGTAATGAGACTCATGGCCTTGGACATGCCAGCACTCTGCCACTGAGCTGCATCCTGGGCCCCAAGAACTGACTGCTTTATTATTGTGTATTCATCTATTCCTTAATATTTTTTCTTATTATATGAACTGTATTATCTTAAAATATTATGGCTATAGGCTATAGCTTTTAGAATATTCTTAATCTACAAGACTGGAACAAAACTCATTAAAAGTTTTTCTCCAGGGGAGCAGACTGATCTTTCAGGAGCCTTCCTGTGTAGGCTCTTGTCAAGTCTGTAAAGTCTCTCAGAGTTCTTACTGTGGGAAGCCAGTGGAGTTCTTAGGAATAGAATGTGTCTCTAGACAGTCATCACATGCAGCCTGCAGCATGTTTCATCCTCACTTTCTCTCTTCTACACTGGCCCAGGCTTTGCCTCCACTCATATGTCATTATCTCATATTTTATTCAACCAGAAAGGATATAGAAATTTCTGTCTCAGGTAAGCAACAATTAGTTCTGATAGTCTGCCTTTTCTGAATTTTCGATAACATTTGACTCTAAATACAATTCTTTTGTGTGTCTCCCAAATCCCATTACCATTCTGTTCAAAATTTTTTCATTGTGTACGAAAGGGAGTGACAACTGTCAAGGTCTACCTTCTCAAGTTGAAACTAAAAGTCTTACTAATTGCATTTTAATTTGAGACTTTTATGACAAGGTGATCATCAGCTTTATTTGATTAAAGGTGAAATAATACTTCAGGCAAAGCACAGATTATTTCCAAAGCTGTTGAGAAGGAAGTACTTAAATCCAAGATGACCAAGACTTGAATAAAGTGTGTGAAAGAGTGACAGAATTTAAAGCAAGAGGTTATTCTAGGCAATGAAAAGAAATACAATTTTTTTTCTAGATAAGTACAAATTTTTACTAAAAGTTTAGTGCAAGGTCCAACACTCTAATGTTTAAAAATGGCTCTGAATATTTTGTGGGATAATCGTTTTATGGAGTAAGATTAGATGAAGGGAAACTAATTGGAATCTACTGAATAACCTAATTAAGAGGCAGGTTGATCTATGGTTGTTGAAATGGAGGTAAAGAGATAGATTGGGTATTTATTTTACAGATTGAACTCTAATGACTTACTCAAGTAATTGATCAGGGAGAACAGTTAGAGGTGCAAGTTAACTTGTGATCATTATTACACAAGAGAACCTTAGAGGACTCCTCCTACATAATTAATTCATTCCCACATTAATCAAATAAATGAACAAATAAAAAGACCCAGGGAGCGAACACAAATTGTTCAAATTTACAAAGCTAGCTGGGTTACTACTGAAGGCCAGACCATCTACTTTAGAATTTAAATTCTTTAATCCTCTTACCAGTCTCACTGATTTCTGCCTATTTTTATTTGTATGCAAAAAATTACATGTCTACTTTAAGCAGAACAGCACATTCAGGTTCCTTTTCCTCTTCATTTTGGAAAACAAAAAGATCAAACAGAAAAAAAAAAAAGAAAAACCTCAAATCCAGTTCTACTTCATTGAAAAGTGAACAAGTAGTTGTGTACGAGTGGCAACTCCTCAAAATCCTACATGTTCAGGAAACTGAGATATAGAAAAGAGCACAGATCAAGCCCAGGCAGAAAAATCTGAGAGATTCCATCTCTAAAATAATTAGCAAAATCAGAGCACTCACTGGTAGAGTGCCAGCCAAGCAAGGAAAGTTATTAACCATTAGCTAAATAATCAAAATGTTAAGTTATCATTTTATCATCCAACAATTCAATTCTTTTTTAAATATGGAATTGTATTACTTTTTTTTTTTCTTGGTCGGTAGTGGGGCTTGAACTCTGGCCCTGGGTGCTGTCCCTACACTCTTCAGCTGAAGGCGAGGGCTGTACCGCTAGAGCCACAGCGCCACTTCCGGTTTCCTAGTTGTTTATTGGAGATAAGAGTTCAAAGCTCTGGCTGGCTTTGAACTGTGATTCTTAAATCTCAGCCTCCTGAGTAGCTAGGATTACAGGCTTGAACCATCGGTGCCCGGCCTTGTATTACTTTTTTTTTAATATCTTCTTCTCAAAATTGTTCCAGTTATTTTCCCCATTTTTGTTTATTTTGGCCTCACAATTATATTGGTTTTAAAGTATAGTGTATAGTATAATTTACCAAAATATCCCTTGAATTATCATTAGTATTAGAAACATAAGTGTGATGTGATAAGATTACTGTCGTTCATCGACTGCTATTCACATCACTTAAATATGTATGGTAATTGTCATTTTGATATGGAACAGAGTTAAGAATTTTGAAAGAGGAAGCATTAATATTTCCATGATTGAAAGAAACAGCTTTGCACTTTATGCTAATGAAGCAACCTTAATGCCTGATAAGAATAACTAAATTGATCTATGAATTTAATATTTTATTATCTTAATATTACAAATAAAGTAGTTGAGCACCCACAGGTTACCAGGATATGCCCCACTACCCAAATCTCAGACCTGGGATATAGACAATGATAACTTTCCTTTAGAACCGTGTTCTAAGCAAATGCTCCTCCCATCCTGATACATGTATTCTATCTTTTGACTAAACTACACTGTGCGTAGCTACATCATAAATTGTTCTCCAGGAATGTATTAAAAATAATACAGGGGCTGGGAAGATGGCTCAGTGGTAGAGTGCTTGCTTTGCATGCCTGAGGCCCTGGGTTCGATTCCTCAGCACCACATAAGCAAAAAGAAAAAAGCCGGAAGTGAAAGTGGTAGAGCACTAGCCTAGAGCTGAAGAGCTGAGGGACAGCGCCCAGGCCCAGAGTTCAGGCTCCACGACCAGACCCAAAAAATAAATAAATAAATAAAAATAAAAATAATACAATTTCAATAACAACTACTCAATGAGATCAGCACAAAGAATGAGGTCTTTTATTACTATTTATTAGCCTATTTCTTCCATTATCTGACATTCAGCTATAATTTCTGAGCACATTTCAGGCTTTACAACAGAATAGAAGGATACTGATCATAAGATATTTTGAAGTATATCAGAAGCCCACAGAAATTTGCATAAAGCTCATCATCTAAACATCATCAGGTAGGTAAGTAAATGGTAACAGAATACATTCAGATATACTAAGCAACATATAGAGCAAAACAGTGAACTCCATTAAGTATATGATGGGAAAGCACTAAGGAGAATTGTAGTATGATTTCCTTGCTCTGTGTTGACTAGAGTCTTAACGCATTCTGATCCCTGAAACAGCAGTGTTTATATCAAGTAGATGTTTGCTAGAAATGTGTAATCATGGTCACCAAATATTATAATAAGAGCTCAGGGTAACTTCTATGTATACTCAAGTTTTAGATATAGTCACAAATATATATATATAAAGTCAGTGTCTATGAATTCATAGCTCCCATTTATACTGCGTTACTTAGTAAAATTTTCTTTTATATTGATTCTTGTAATATCTTTCTAGTGATTAATAGTGCATATACTTCATAAATTATATCTGTTCCAAAGAAATAGCTGATTTTGCAAGGTTGGAGATTATTAGAATTGGGATTTTTTTTAATGAGGATCTAGTCTGCTTATTTTCTTTTATTTAGGCAAGATGAGGGAAAAAGAAATTGAATATATGAGACAGATGTTGACTTCTAAATAAAAAGCCAGTTTGATAGATTGAAAGAAAGACAACAAACTGTTGGAAATTTTCCAGCCATTTAAAACCAGAACTCAGAAAACTGAACCCAACAAATGAGCACAATATGACAGTACACAATTAATGTAAATATGCAATTTCAGCACTCAAGAAACTTCATCCTTTACGTCAGTAGAATAAAGAATGATTGTGTGTAAATATATACAATGAGCCACTTCATGAATAAGACTGGTTGTAATTGTATTAAGAACTGTCATTGACTTTACTTGTTGAAGCAGGCATTCGACATGATCACTGAATTCTTTTATAACCATTAAGCCAGAGCAATAGTTTGGAAGGTAAAAGCAATGCATCTTATACAGAATATTTCTCCTCAAATGAAATCCTAAGATATCAAATATAGTCAGTTCACATCTGTGATAACTAGTCCTCAAACAGGTTTTCTTTATTTCTCCATGCATTTTTGTTGAAGACTTTTAATCGTTCTAGCTGTATATAGTTTTCAGTAAAATATGGTAGACATTGCAAACAATAGAGAAGAAAGGGATGATGCATGGTCATGGAAATTGAGTTTGTAAGATCATCAGTTAATAGGCATGCTGTGCAGAAAAGATCATGGGTTGGCAGGTTTCCATCTGGTTTTGTGAAACCAAGAGAATGCTATCCATTACTCTAATTCTCATTCCCCCACCAGAAGTCATTATAAAATTAGTGAATTACTAGCTAGGTGCTGTGGCTTATGCCTATAATACTAGCTACTTAGGAGACTGAGAGCTGACGATGTCAGTTTGAATCCAGCTTGGGCAGAAAAGTTAGACTTTTATCCTTAGTTGACCAGCAAAATGTCAGAAGTACAGGTGTTGTTCAAGGGCTAGAGTACTACTTTGAAGAAAATAGCCAAGTAAGTATGTAAGGCCCTGAGTTCAAGCCTGAGTACCAACCTCCCCCCAACACACACACACACACACACACACACACACACACACACACACAAAGAGTTAGTAAATTAAAATTCAAATATTGAATTGAAAACACGTGTTTCTCAAATATTTTAGTTTACTGAATATTTTTAGGTAGATTGAAGCATTATTAGTTGAGAGAACTAGATTATTAGCTTCTTGACAATATATCTGTGTTTTGTGTCATCTTAGGAAATCAGTAATTAAAGCAAAATATTGTCAGCAGAACTGGACTTTGATATTTCATTAGTCAATTTTCAGATTAAAAAGTCTTATTTAAATTATTTCATTTTCCTTTTCTATTAGCTGGGATAATTTATTCATTATTGCAAAATAACATAAAATCTAAAATAATTCAAAAGTGTTAAGGGAGCCAAATAGGTCTTGTATATAATGGCTTACCTCAGTTGGTAATGATTCATCTAATTCTTGTTTGCTAATACAAAATCATACATAATCTGAACTGTTCTGCAAAGTTTCTCCTTTAATTGAAATTGAACTCATCCATTTTTTCTTCTACATATTGGTGGTCATATATAATATTCTTATTCCTTTGTTATTTCCTACACACTTTATTTCATTATATATGTTAGATATTCATATGATATATATCATATATATAAATTAGATAAACATATGTTATATATATCTTATATATGTTACCATCCACCCATGGACATATGAAGTAATTCTCACTAAAATATTTAGTCTGAGTAGGGATCAAAGATGTATCAAGCTGTAACTGAGAATGAATTACTGAACGGATTCTTACTATTTACTACGTGTCATGCTACAAGATATTGATTTCTTGTCTACAGAAACAAATTCATATTGACAGCACCTAGAAACTTATTTCACCTCCTTAAGTACTTTTCAAACAAAAATTTTCAGTTGAAACACTTTAAAAGTGTGATCAATATGTGATGATTTGAAAATACACTCTTTGTCCTCGATGAATCTTATATTCATCTGTACCGTAATTATTCCTAATTATTGTTAATATGTTAATTATATTGAAAAGAATCTTACAACATCATAGATAAAATATAGTCACAAAGAAAACTTTTGAGCAGATACAACACACAGACCCACTTTTTTATGCAGATACCTATTTTATTGTATTTCTTTTATTTATGATCTGCTGATCATATTCCATTTATATATATATATATATATATACATATATGTCTATCTTTAGAATACTAATGCATTGATTTAATTTTTGCATCCCTTTGGGAAAGTTACAGAATACTGTAAGATTTTGAATATATAAATACATGTTCATTATACTTCCAAAAGAGAAATCTATAATATCTTCTTTTTTGTTTTGACATTAACATTCCTTTATTAAACCAACATTGATTTGATATTTACTGAATGATTGATGAACAGAAAGAAGATTAGCTTACTTTTTATTTTTTCCTTTCCAGTCCTGTGGCTTGAACTCAGGGCTTGGGCATCATCCCTGAGCAGCTTTCGGTCAAAGCTAGTGCTATACCACTTGAGCCACAGCTTTATTTTTGGCTTTTATTTTGTGTAGTTTTATTGAAGATAAGAGTCTCACAGGCATTTCTGCCTGAATTAGCTTTGGACATACATTTATACAAAATCCGGTAAGATAATTTAGTACAATTATTGTAAAACAGTGATTAATTTTTTTCTGAAGACCTGGAAAAAAATCAGTATCATTTTTACTCAGAAAGTTCATTAAATCAAAAGAAGTCTGGTAATTCAAATTTCTTAGAAGACAAACAGATGATTTGAAACTAGATATTTTTATGGAAATATGTGCATTCTAGAGGGCATTATCATAAACCACAGTTAAAAAACAATATTTAGCTATTATTCAAATTTGTAGATGGTTGCATAGTGTACTCTTGTGCTTTTTAATAGATTAGGCAAAGGCATTTATCTCAATGTTGCAATTTGAGAAATTTGAATGTATTTGGAAAAAAAACTAAGAACATTTTTGTAATTCATAAATAGATCCCTTCCACTTTGTGTTTGATTGTCAGTGGGGATTTGGAGTGATCACAGCCTCACAGCATGTCTTCTGGGTTTATCTAGCACTAATTACTCAAGTGACCTTCTAGCTCTCAGAGTCAAAATGTCACATGAACACTTGAGTTTTCTTTGATGTGTGAGCTGGCCTTAGAAATACTCATTGCCATCAACTGTGGCGCACAGAGTTACGTACATGTTCCTTTAATCTGGCAGACATAGGACAGTTTTGTGACATAGTTATAAAGTTAACTAATGAAAGCATTAACACAAATCTCCAAGATATAAGACCAACTCTACCAAAAGACAATCATCACACATTTCAACACATCTCTTTCCAAGGGATTCCTTTTTAGAGTTTAGGCACCAAGGTGTACTAATAGGAGAAAACGGTGATTTCTTTAGTGTGGAGAATTAAATGAAAGGACTAACCAAAGAAAAGATGCACCAATTTTTGAACAAAGATAGAGACAGAGAAAGCTTCCTGGATTTCTGGGTTCTGAAACACGCTGCCATTTTTAGTGTCAATAGACAGCTGCCAGGATACATTTTGCTGAAAGAACAAAAGATTTCTTCTTCAGCTGGAGTGAGTGTGCTATGTCACTCTCGCTGCCAGGCAATCACTAAATATATCTCCTTCGTTACCAGTCAGAATAGCTGAAGAATTCATAGGGAATGTCATCGCAAAGCCTTTTTGGAGACTGGGAATCGGGAAGAAGGTGAGTTAGGAAATTCAGCCATCATGAATTTCTAATAAGACACGATCTCCGACTGGGATTCGCTGACGTGATGCCATTAATTTTAAAGTAAGTTGTTTTAAAGCTGAAGTCTTCATTACTACCTTTGAGTTTTCAAAATTTGAACTTTATATCATTATAATACTATTCACATGAAAAGTTCCCAAGGGCACACTTTTAAAATTTTTTTAGTCTTTCTCTCTCTCTTTTTAAAACTTTTATTTTATTGTAAAGATGCTGGACAGAGGGGATACAGTTACATGAGTAAGGCAATGAGTACATTTCTTATCCAGCATTGTTACCCCTCCCTTGTTCTCTGACTATCCCTTCCCTCCACCACCTCCCTCACTCCTTCCCCAAAGTTGTAAAGTTCATTTCCAATATATTGTCTTGTGGGTATCCTTGTTGCAATGGGTCATCCCGTGTCCTTGTTTCAGCATTTCGTTATTCCCCTTCCCCTCCCCAAATCAGACAAACATATGTACAAGATTCAGGGTACCAAAATCAAGTACAGTAACAACAGGGGATATACCATAAGGGGGAAAACATACAACAGAAACAAAAAAATCACACAGTACATTTAAAACAACAATAATAAAGAAAGACCTCTTATGTCCATATCTTGGGGTTCATTTCACTGAGCATCATTTCACATAGCTTCTGCATGGCAAAAAATAAAGTTAGTAAGATCAATAGAAAGCCATGGACTGGGAAGAGATCTTCATTAGCTATATAATAAGCAAGGATCTCATATTTAAAATATACTCAAGGCTCAAAAAATTAACAAACAAAATCCTCAAAAAACATCTGCCCCATTAAAAAGTGGGCTAAAGACTTAAAGAGAAACTTCTCTGAAGAAGAAATAAGAATGGACAATAGCTACATGAAGAAATGTTCAACTTCTCTAGCCATAAAAGAAATGCAAATCAAAACAACATTGAGATTCCACCTCACCCCAGTTAGAATGGCTAGAATCAAGAAATCTAATAACAACAGATGCTGTAGGGGATATGACCAAAAGGGAACCCTACTGCATTATTGGTGGGAGTGTAAACTCGTTCAACCACTCTGAAAAGAAGTATGGAGGTTTCTCAAAAGACTAAACATAGAGTTCCCCTATGACTCAGCAATCTTACTTTTGTGTTGATAGCTTTAGTATGGCCTTGTTTATGATTAAATAATCATAATAATCATAATAATAATCACACTAAAGCTATCAGAACAACTACTTTTAATCATCACAACATTATTTATCATAACTAAGACATGGAACCAACCCAGATACCCCTCAGTAGATGAATGGATCAAGATAATGTGATATATATATATATATATCTAATATTATGTATAGTGGAATTCTATGATTCCATCAGAAAGAATGACACCGCCCTATTTGTTAGGAAATGGAAAGACTTGGAAAAAATCATATTAAATGAAATAATCCAGATCCAAAAAAATATGGATCCCATGTTTTTCTTCTTTGCAATAATTAGTATATCTCTCTCATTTTTATGACAGGACTGGAATTTAAACTCAGGGCCAAGTGATTACTTGGCATTTACTTTGCCTATGTCCATTTCTTCCCTCTCCTTGGCCAACTTCTTCTAAATTACTCTCACAATCGCTCCCAGAATGTCAAGAGTAAATGTTTGGTGCCATAGAGAGAAGTAAAAGTAAGTTCCTAAGCCTATCATCAATACATTAACTCTTGTAATTTTTGTAAGAGTTTTGAAAATAGTTTTAGAGTAAGATTATCATCCTATTTGTAAATCTAACAACAGGGTCCTCTGTGACCTCATTGTCACAGAGTACAGGTGTAGCAGAGTGTATCAAGAACATTACAAGCAGAGATGAGGAACAACACATGTTCATTCCCAAACTCTCACTAGTGCATGGCCTCAGAACTGGCATGCAAGTTCTGAATGCAGAGGTTGTAGTGAACAAAGAAACAGTAGACTGGCGTGCTTTCCACCCCAACATACAATCTGTGAACAAATACTCTGTTAAATATATAGATGTTATAGAATAACTGGAAATATTATGTTTCTTCAGCAACTGGGAAGTTGGCTAGGCAGTTAGCGAGGCACGAGAAGTACCAATACCTGAATTTTACAGGTTATTTCCTAGCCGGGCACTGTTGGCATCCATGCCTTGAATCTTGGCTATGTGGCTATTCTGGAGGCTGAGATCCAGATGACTGCATTTGAGGCCAATCAGGGCATAAAAGTCTAGGACACTCAAAGAAATGAAGAAAGGGGGAAAGAAAGAGACAGAAAGAGCAAGAAAGAGGAGAGAAGGGAGGGAGGGAGGGAGGGAGGGAGGGAGGGAGAGAGGGAGGGACAAACAAAGGAAGGAAAGAGGACAGAGGAAGAAAAATAGTACTAGAGGTAGGATGTTGAGTTTGTTGTCTCTGCAGATTTGTTTAATACATTTCACTAGCATTTTATTATTATCATTATCTTTAAGTGGTTGTACAAATGAGTGATCACTTGACAAGTCAGTCTATGAATACAATGCATCATGATCAATGTCACCCTTTCATCATTCCTCCTCATCCCTCCCAACCCAGCCACTCCCCTCAACCTTCTTAATTTTGTAAAATGTGCATTGACTTTTATGACTGCATCCCCCGCCCTCTCTTAATTAGCTATTGGCTCAGCTTTTATAAGGAAGAAAATGAGCCTTCTGGGCCATAGAGATTTATATTTTGAAAAGCATAATCTAGCATGCATGCACATATTTCTAATTTGTCTATGTATAATTTAAATATGCATATGTAAAATAATGCCTTGTATGAGGAAGCAATTCATAATTATCTAAACTGTGTATCCCTTTTATTTTATAATAATCCTCTGTGAGCATTAAATTAGAATGGGAATGCCAGATGGAAAAGAATTGGATAGGAAATTCAAAATGTGTGTGTGTGTGTGTGTGTGTGTGTGTGTGTGGTATTTTAGACTCATGACATGTTTGCACACAGAATGTGTGCCAGATTCCTTGAATATGGCACATTGGGAAGCCAAGCAGATTCTAATTTCTTTTTTGTTTTTTGCAGTTTTCTTTCCTCTTCTTAAGCTTGGATTTCCTGATTCAACACAGAAAATTTGGCTTGCATTTTACTATTCCATAAATAGTTACCCTACTACTATCTTTGCTATTTATCCTCATATTCAATATAAAATGTTATCTACACAATGCCATAAACAATACAATATTTACTGTTTAGTTACTCTTTTACAAACTGAGCTACAGATGGCAGTAATACTCAGAACACCAAAGGGTATTCTGTAGGCACTAGAAATTGGATTGTATAAGACACATGATATAATAAGGCCCTCATCTTCAATTAGTTGGAGTAATATGCTAAATCCAAGAAATTCATCTACTATATAACATGATTTGTCATAGAAATGATAATCTAACTTGGACTCAGATATTTAAATGAGAAAGAAAATAGAAGGAATGAAAATAGAAAAAAAACTATCCTCATGTTAGTAATGTTATGGTGCATATGAATAAATACCTTTTCCAAAAGGAAAGTAAGAATTTTGCCATAGCTTATTCTGTGTATCACAATTCAAGATGGATGAAAAGAACATTCGTGAAGTTGCTGAAGGGAACCAGTAGAAAACAATTTCCTGGTTTAATTTTCCCCATTTACCTAGGCAATACTTTTCTTATTCAAGAAAAGAATGTCCACCAAGACAGGGAAAAATATGATAAATACTGAACCTAGTAAAATTAAGAATTATTCACTATAGGAGGAAGAATGTACAAAAGAAACAAAAAAGTCCCATAGCACATTAAAAATAACAACACAAAGAAAAACCTCTTGTGTCCATATCTTGGGGTTCATTTCACTTAGCATCATCTTATATGATCATATGTACATAGCTTTTGAGCTTCCTGTCATCTGATAAGATTAACACCCTTGCTCTTTTTTCTCTTCATCGTACTAAAATGTACATAACATAAAATTTCATTTTTACCTATTATTAAGTGTACAATACAATATGGTTAAATACCATTGCATTACTGTGCAACTATCATCACTATCTACCTCCACAATGTTTTCATCTTCCAAAACTAAAATTATTTTTGTTTGTTTGTGTTTTTCGGTACCCTGCAGCTGGTATACACATTTATCTAATTTGGGGAGGGGAAGAGAAATAAGAAAATGCTGAAACAATGACACAGGATGATTCATTGCAACAATGAGACTCACAAGACACTATGTTGGAAATGAACTTTACAACTTCTGGTGGAGGGGGGAGTGGGGGAAGTGGAGGAGAGAAGGGATAGTAGGAGAAAAACAAAGGAGGGGGTAACAATGCTCAACAAGAAATGTACTCATTACCTTACTCATGGAACTGTAACTCCTCTGTACAGCTTCTTTAAATAAAATAAAATCAAAAAAAGAATTATTCACTGAAAACACAAATAAGCAAGTAAAAAAAATGAGTATTTATACCAAATATATTTATAAAGAGAGAAGTACCTAGTGTACATGTGTGAAAAGGTCATAATGAAACCCATTTTTGAAACAAATTTCAAAATATACTAAAGAAAAAGTGGCATGAGAAAAAGGGAATGAGAAAGAATAATAATGATGATGAATATGATAGCACCCATATTTTATGATTCATATATGCTAATAAAACCCCCCAAAATACAATAATATATTTAACAAAGGATTTATTCATTAAAACACTTAAGAAATTTCTTAAAGATGAGAGAAATTTTATCTGCCAAGTCATAACATATAATTTCCTAAAATCTATTTCCTATTGAACCTGCCCTTACTAGAAGGGGAATTAATTGAGTCTACCTAAATGAAAAGAGAAGTAACATAAAGACGAAAGATAGGCAGTGGAAGAAATTAGTAAATAAGTTAATACAGGGGAAGAGAATGAAATTGTCTTTTTACTGGTTAAGGTGTTTCCCATTTTGCCTGGATTGACTTTGAACGATGATACCTAGTTCAATGTGGTAAAAATATTAGGCTTTTAATTTTGACGCACAGGAATATAGGTATTATGCATATTTATCAATTAGGTATGCTACTTTTATCATCTTAAATGTGTAAGCGTTTTTATTTAAAGAAGCAGCCAGAATCACATAAATGGCTCACATAGTATACAGTTCAACATCCATGTTTATTATCTATGTTTGTCTCATGCCTCTATTCTTAAAATACGTAAGGTTCATATGCTCTCATTTTGTTGCTAACTTACCTCTTTTGCTCTAGCATCTGCTACATATCCCTAGACTATTATGATATTCAATTCTTTAAATTGCAAACATTTATTTACCTGTCATCTTGGACCTCTCCACTCTGAGCCTCTTGAGGACAGGAAATGAATGTTAGTCATGTTTTTATAGCTCACACAATCTTGTATATAATAGGTCTTTGCTAAGTTTTGATTAATGAATGGTGGAACGAATACATACATGAATGGGAATCAATTTCTGTCCTCTGCCTGTGGGGTTTGTGTAACATTTTATGAATTTTAAATTGAAGTACAATTGTCTTAGGGGAATTGAGGAATTATCTTTTTGGAGTAGAGTCTACGTGGAAGCATAATAGATAGAATTTAACATTTACCAAATATGTAGTATGCCAAGAATACTAAATTGATTTGAGTCCTTAGTTCAACCAAGAATATTTTTGCTCACACTTTTTAAAAAAATAATATAATTAACATTTTAAATACATAAAACTGATCCAGGCTGCTTGTGTCAAGGCTGTGTAGATGAGATCTAGAAAAGCAAGGGCGGATGAGGTTCTGAGATGCTGCAAATATTCTGAACACTGGTATGAACAAAATCAATAGGCTATAGATACTTGTAATTTATGGATTGTTGCTGTCAATTCATTTCACTAAAATTTCCCATACATCTGAATGTGTGAATGTTTGTGTTTATGTGTGTGCATTTGAGTGAGCATGTGTGTGTGTGTGTGTGTGTGTGTGTGTGTGTGTGTGATCATGGGGACTAAACTCAACATTTCCAGCATGTCTACCATAAATCATATCGCTATTTCTATGACTTTTATGGCATACTCAGAGTATTTTACCATGTTGGCCTCAACTCCTAATCCTTCCACCTCAGACTCACACATGATGTGAATTTTACAGCTCTGTGCCACTAAGCCCAGCTCACATACCTTTATAAAATGCAACATTAAATATGAACATTTTTATAATTATGCAGGTAAAGAAATAAAACTACTGCTAATAAAAGGGAGACAAATGGTTATATTAACTTATTAAGGGTTACTGTTACAGTTATTATTGCAATCTTTATAGTAATAATTTTCTTCTAAAATTTAATGGCTACTGATTTTAGCTTTTTAAAGAAAATGCAGTTTCATTTATCAAATACCTATTTTATATTTTCTGCTTTACATCCTGAATTCAATGTTATGAAATAAATATATTTAAACCATAAAGTAAAAGTATACTTTTATTGGTTGTTTTTTCTTTCTTTTTCTCTTTTTATCATCAAGGTACTGTATAGAAGGGTTACAGTTATATAAGTAAGATAATAAGTACATTTCTTGTTGAACTTGTTACCCCCTTCCTTTATTTTTCTCCTACTTTCTCCCAATCCCCGTTCAAGTTGTACAGATCATTTCCAACATACTGCCTTGTGAGTATCACTCTGTTGCATTGGTCCCCCCTTGTTTTTTGTCTCACTGTTCTATTGTTCTACTTCCCTTCCCTAATTTAGATAAAAGTATACAATGCCAGGTACGAAAATCAAATACACTGACAACAGCAGATAAACCATAGGGGAAAGAAAATAATACAATACAAACAACAACAACAAAGAAAAATCTCTTGTGTCCATGGAGTTCATTTCACTTAGCATCATCTTATGTGGTCATATGTACATAGTTATTGAACTACTCTGCTCATCTGATAAGATTATCATAGGTGTACATTAATTATTGCAAATAAGGGAAACCATGGGACCTATGTTAATTCACTTAGGATGATTTTTTCCCAAGTTTTTCCATTTCCTTACAAGTGGGGTGATGTTATTCTTTCTAATGGAAGCATAGAATTCAATTGTGTGTGTATCACATTTTTAATATATATTCATTGTAAAAATATTGTACAGAGGAGTTACAGTTACATGAGTAGAGTAATGAGTACATTTCATAGCAAGCATTGTTACCTCTTCCTTTATTTTCCCCCTACCATCACTTCCCTCCCCACTTCCCCAACTCCTCCCAACTGACCCCCATCCCAACATTGTAAAGTTTGTTTTCAACATAGTGTCCTAGCCACAGCACCACTTCCGGCTTTTTTCTTTTTGCTTATGTGGTGCTGAGGAATCGAACCCAGGGCCTCATGCATGCAAGACAAGCACTCTACCACTGAGCCACCTTCCCACCCCCCTTCCATGGGTTTTCTGTTGATCTTGCTAGCTATGTCCTTTGCCTTGCAGAAGCTCTGCAGTTTCATGCAATCCCATAAGTCCAACCTTTATTTGATTTGTTGTGCTTCTGGGTCTCTATTAAGAAAATTTCAGCTTGTGCCAAGAAGTCCTAGAGTTTCTCCTATTACTTCCTGTAATGGAAGTCTGCTTTTATTTTGAGGTGTTTGATCCATTTGGAGTTGATTCTGGTGCAGGGTGATATATAAGCATCTAGCTTTAGTTTCTACAAGTGTTTAACCAATTTTGCCAGCACCATTTATTGAAAAGGCTGTTTTTCTTCCATTCTATTTCTTTAGTTCCTTTGTCAAAGATTATATGGTTATAGGTCTGTGGGTTCATTTCTGGGCCTTCAGTACTATTCCATTGGTACTCAGGTCTGTTCTTGTGCCAGTGCCAAGCTGTGTTGATTACTATGGCTTTGTATTAGAGTTTGAAATTTGGAATTGATATTCCTGCAACACTGTTATTTCTACTAAGGATTGTTTTTGCCATTCTGGGTCCTTTATTGTTCCATATGAATTTTTGGATTGCTTCTTCTATTTCATTGACGAATGAGGTTGGGATATTGATAGGTATCACACTGAATTTGTAGATATCCTTTGGCAATATTGCCATTTTCACGATGTTAATCCTCTCAATCCAGGAACATGGGAGGTATTTCCACTTGCTTAGTTCTGCTTTTATTTCCTTTTTCAGGTTTTTAAAGTTTTCATCAATGTGTATCACATTTTCTTAATCTATTTATCTACTGAGGGCCATCTGGGTTGATTCCATATCTTAACTATGGTGAACAATTCTGCAATCAACATAGTTGTGCTGGTAGTTTTAGTATGGCCTTATTTGTGGTCCTTTGGATAAATGCCCAAAAGTGGGATTGCTGGGTCATAGGAGAGCTCTATGTTTAGTCTTTTGAGGAACCTCCACGTTTCTTTTCTGAGTGGTTGAACAAGTTTATACTCTTATCAACAATGTAGTAGCATTCCCTTTTGGCCACATCCCATCCAGCATCTGTAATTAGATTTCTTGATTCTAGCCATTCTAACTGCTGTGAGGTGGAATGTCATTGTTTTGATTTGCATTTCTTTTACTGCCTGAGATGTCCATCATTTCTTCATGTGTCTATTTGCCATTCTTATTTCCTCTTGAAAGAAATCTGTCTTTGAGTCTATTTAGCCCACTTATTAATGGTGCGGTTGTTTCTTTGAGGATTTTTTTTGGGAATGGGCAATTTAATTTTTTGAGTTCTAAGTATATTTTAGATATAAAGTCTTTGTCTGAAAGAAAAAAAAGAAAAAAAAAACATTTGAATACATATCTTACGGTTCATTTCCCTGACCTTTTCTGCTTGTGTTTCTAACACATTTATAAGATTATTTCTTTGTTGCTTTGTATGTCCCTCCCCCACAGTATAACCCCTGCTTTCACTGTATTTGATGTTGGTATAATTTGTGGAGGGCAAGGGGAAAAAACAAATCATTTAAATAGGGATGCAGGTGGACCCTTTCCAACAATGAGATGAACAAGTGGTTAGGTTGAAAATGAACCTTACAACTTGGGGGGGGCAGGGAGGATTGGGTGGGGTGACAGGGGGAGGATGGAAAGGGATGGGAAGGGGAAACAAAGGAGGAGGCTACAATGCTTGACAAGAAATGTACTCATTATCTTGCCCATGTAATTGTAATCCCTCTGTACAGTATTTTCACACAAAAAAAATAAAGTCTTTGTCTGCTGTAAGGCTAGTGAAAATATTTCCCCAATCCTTGGGCTTTCTATTGATCATGCTATCATGCTAGCTATGCCCATGGAACATTCTTCAATATAATAAAAGTTGTGTATGACAAATCTACAGCTAGCATTACATTTAGCAAACTATTTTTTTGTCGATTATGGGGCTTGAACTCTGGGCCTGGGCACTGTCCCTCAACTCTTCAGCTCAAGACAAGCCCTTTACCACTTGAACCACCATGCTACTTCCGGTTTTTTGGTGGTTTATTGGAGAGAAGAGTGTCAAGACTTTTGTGCCAGATCTGGCTTTGAACCTCGATCCTCAGATTTCAGCTACCTGAATAGCTAGGATTACAGGCGTGAACCAGCGGTGCCCTGTCTTTTGTTGTTTTTATTCCTTTCTCAGACTAGAGTAAATCACTAGTAGTTTCTTTCTTAGAAATAACCTAATATCAGCTTTCATTCTGTTTGTCTTTCCTAAACTGATAAACAAATTTCTAACTCTAGATTCATGTTGTGTCATTTCATTGATAAATATATTAATGTTGCTAAATATGTTGATCAGTAAACAAGAATAATACAGTTCCCTAGGTGATCACTTGTGAAATGAATACTAATAGCAATTGTTGCCTCATCGCTAACTTATAGTTGTGTATTTTAACCTATGCAAATTGCTTTACGTAGGTTTCACTCATCTTCAAGACAATTATGTAATTCCTTCTCAATTTAAAAGCAAATTGACAAAAATATAGGAATAGTTTTGCTTTGGGAATTTAATGGTATAACAATTTAGACAAAATTATATGGATAAAATTTTCTGGATAGGCAAAATATTATCTGGATAATTCTAAGTGCAGAGATTGTCCAGAAAACAACTTCAAACAAATACTCATATACACACAAACCCATGTACTCACAAATATATACTATTTCTGTCCAATGATATCATGATAGTGAAAAACATAGGTGCCTGATTAAGAAAGAAATGGAAAAACTCTGAGAGAGACTTCAAAGATCTCTGTGTATCTTCAGTTATTTTCCTTTAATGAGTAAGAGTGCATGTTATTTTAAAAAGTCTGCCAAGTATAATATAATATCAGCTTTATCATATATTATAAACATGTACCATAGTTTTATTCACTTATGACTTTAATTGCATAAATTATGTAATTATGTAAAGCTTTTTTGTTTATAAAGGATACATAGTCAATTTTCTACAGATGTTTAACCAATTTTGCCAGCCCCATGTATTGAAGAGGTTGTGGGTTCATTTCTGGATCTTCAGTTTTATTCCATTGGTCCTCAGGTCTGTTCTTATGTCAGTACCAAGGTATTTTGATTAACATGGCTTTGTAGTAGAGTTTGAAATTTGATATTGATATTCTTCCAGTATTGTTCTTTTTTCTGCTAAGGATCATTTTTCCTATTCAGGGTCTTTTATTGTTCCATATAAATTCTTGGGTTGGTTCTTCTATTTCATTAAAGAATGATGTTGGGGTATTGATGGTATCACATTGAATTTGTAGATAGCCTTACGTTAACTCCTAGACATTTTACTTTTCATTACAAAAGGATTTGATTTCCTGATTTCAGCCACAATCTTCTCATTATTGGCATACAGAAAAGCCATTTATTTTGGGGGGTTAATTTTATACACTGCTACTTTGCCAAAGTTTCAGATCAGCTTGAGTAACTTGGGAGTGGAGTCCATGGGGTTCTTTAAATACAAGATCATGTCATCTGCAAAGAGGAGAGTTTACTTCATCTTTCCCTATTTGGGTCCCCTTTATGTGTGCATCTTGTTGTATTGCTCTTGCTAGGCATTCTAATACTAAATCGAAGAGAAGTGGAGAGAATGGAGATCCTTGTCTCATTCCTGAATTTAGAGGAAATGGCTTTAGCTTTTCACCATTAAGTACAATGCTGGCTGTGGGTTTGTCATACACAGCCTTTATTATATGGAGGAATGTTTCATGGATTCCTAGTTTTAACAGAGCTTTCATCATAAAGGAGGGTTGGATCTTGTCAAATGCTGTTTTCTGCATCTATTGAGATAATCATGTGGTTCTTATCTTTGTTCATGGTAATGTGATGAATAATATTAATTGACTTGTGTATATTGAACTAGCTTTTCATCCCAGAAATGAATCCTGTTTGATCATAGTGTATGTTTTTTTTGGGGTGAGTTGCTAAAGTCGATTGGCCAAAATTTTGTTGAGAAGTTTTGCGTCCATGTTGCAACCCAGATGCCCCTCATCAAAGAAATGGGTCTACAGTTCTCTTTCTTTGATGAGTGCCTGCCTAGTTTTGGGATGAGTGTTATGATGGATTCATAGAAACAGTTTGGTAGTGAACTTTCATTTTCAATTTCATTGAAGAATTGGAGGAGTATTGGTGTGAAATCTTTGAAGGCCTTGCAGAATTCAGCTGCACACCCATCCGTTCCTGGGCTTTTCTTTGATGGGAGGGCTCTTATTGCTGCTTCTGTTTCGATGCTTGACATGGGTCTGTTATGTTGATTTAAATCATCTTGGTTTAGTTTGGGAATGTCAATATTTGCTAGAAATTCATCCATTTCTTCCAGATTCTCAAACCTATTAGCATCAAGATTTGAGAGGTATCCTTTTATTATGTTCGTGGTTGTTTCTGGGGTGATGTTTTCATTCTCATCTGTGAGTTTGTTTATTTGGGTGTGATCTCTTTTTTCTGATAAGATTTGCTAAAAATCTGTCAATTTTGCTAATTTTTTCAAAGAATCAACTGTTTGGTGACTCTTTTTTGGAATCTAATTCATTTAATTTTGATTTAATTTTAATTATTTGTTTCTGCCTACTGGATTTGCATTTAGCTTGCTTTTTTTTTTCTTCAAAGACCTTTAGGTGCCTCATTAAATTGTTGGTTTCAGATCTCTCCAATTTTTTGATGTGGGAACTCAGAGCTATAGACTTGCCTCTGAGTACTGTCTCTCCCAGTACTGCTTCTACCAGAGGAGCTGGTAGTTTGTATGCTCATTTTTCTTAAACATCATGAACATTTTAATTTCCTTTCTAATTTCTTCTATGACCCACTGGTGCTTCAACAGTGTGTCAATTTTCTGTGTATTAATATATTGTAATATTTCTGAGACACTATGTAGCTCACTGATTCATTTACTTATTTTACTTAGCTTTTTAAAAAACAAAATTGCAAATGTAATGTACACAGGTGTTACAATTACATAAACTGGGTAATGAGTACATTTATTTTTGAACAGTGTCACCTCTTCCCTGGTTTTCTCCCCATGTTTTGCTCCCAGCTCCCCTCTCCCATAAGTTGTACAGTTCTTTTTCAACAGTGAGTATCACTGCTGCATTTGTTCCCCTTTTGTCTCACCATTCCTGTGCTTCCTCTTCCCCTCCCCCAAACTGATAAATTTATATACAAGATAAAAGTTACAGAAGTTAAAAATGGAGACAAGGGTTTCAAATTATGAATCATATCATGTGATTTCTTTCACCAGTATATGTATCATCAGCACTTGTCTAATAATTCTAAGATAATGTATCAGTGCAAATTACCTCTTGGGGTACCGTCTGTAGTTATCTGAGCACTAAATAAAATATGCCATTCATACTGGTAGACTATTAAGAAGAAGTGCTAAATATCGTCATCAAAGTCATGTTTCTCTTCCATGTAAATATGATGTAATTCAGCATAAGTGATTCTTTTCTATTCATTTGCTTTTCTGATGGTAAATAGTACAAATCTATTTAATATAAATCTATGATAAGTTGTCATTGTACAGTAAAAATTAATATAAAACTTATTTAGTTTCTAAGAACAGGACACACTGTGGCACATGTGATACATTTTATTATTTTTAAATCTAAATTTTTCAAGTCCTCTTTTATGATTTTTAGAAATGATTTTTAATTGTTTTGCTCAAATTTCTCACCAATTATCCAAACTTGGAAGATTCTTGTAGTGAGAAATAGATACTTTTGGGTTTTTACTGTTGTGAACTGCACAGATAAAAAGAGATTTATAGTTAGATATTTGCTTCATTTCTGTACTAATTGGAAAAAATCTCATAATCAAGATAGACAATTACTTTATTAAAGAGTGATTTTTTTCATAAAACATCATAGAGCAAAAATCATCTTACTGGCTTGTCTTTCTACATATTTAATTTATAGGAAATGTTGCTAAAAGTATTGAGGGACTATATATGTTATCTGAAAACAAAATTACAAAAAATATGCTTTCTACTCATAAAATTGCTCATGATGTGAAATTATCTAGATACAAGGTGAATAATACAGGTCCATTTGTACAGCTCCTTGGTGTCATGGAAAAAAGTATGAAAATTAGTTCTAGGCTGAGTAAAGATGGGTCACCAGAGTGCAGTAGGCATTTTGATGCAAATGGAAAGAGAAAGACTTCCTGTAATAATGGAAAAAAAGCAATGAACCTGAGCTAAGAATGACTGTGTGAGATTCTGGTACTCACAAAGTTCCTATCTCCTCTTAGACTCTGTCCAAAGTCATTAAGAAGGTAATTGCAACTGTCTGTTCAAATACTGGAAAACAGCAATTACTGATTTTTTTTTGCTTTCCTTCCTATTCTACTCACAGGTAATCTTTCTACTATGTCAGTTCAAGATAACAGAAGAACATGTGAAAATTGAATCATTTGTGACCTCTGGGATATTCTACAATAAAATAAGACCTGTTCTGTTTAAAGTAAATTAGGCTTTTAAGGCATGCTAGTCTGTAGTTAGCTACTGTATACTATTTTTGCAACTTTATTAGAAGAAGATTTCTTTTTGTATTTTGAAAGCCAAAAGTATGCAGGTCATTTTGTTCTATCTACATCATATAGTTTATTTATTATTTTTGATGGGTATATCATACTTTGATTTCTTTTCTTTTTTTCTTAGTTGTTATTGTCAAGGTGATGTACAGAAGAATTCCAGTTACATCAGTCAGATAAAGAGTACATTTATTTTTGAACAATGTCACCCCTTCACTTGATCCCTCCCACTTTTCCCCTCCCATACCCATCCACAAATTGTATAGTTCATATTCAACATAGTGACTGTACACTGTTTCTGTGCCACCTCTTTCATTCCCAAAGAAAAATAAATAACAAGCAAGACAAAAGGAAAAGGAAACAAAAACAAGAACAAAAATCATACTTCTTGTTTGCATTTCTTGGAGTTCATTTTGATAAATATTACTTTATATGATAGATATTGTGACTTTGTGACCCTCTCCTAAGAATATCCTCCTTTGAGCTGGGTGTCAGTTGCTCAGACTTGTAATCCTAGCTATTGAGGAGGCTGAGCTCTGAGGATGGCAGTTCAAATCCAGCCCGGGTAGGAAAGTCTGTGAGACTCTTTTGTCCAATAAACCACAAGAAAACCAGAAGTGGCACAGTGGCTCAAGTGGTAGAGTGCTAGCCTTGAGCTGAAGAGCTGAGGGACAGCGCCCAGACCCAGAATTCAAGTCCCATGACCGACAAAATAAAGTTTTTCTTTGGTATCACTGTAAATTCCTACAGACCCATGTAATTTATCCAAATCTTCCATGCTGTTGGATTAGAAGCAATTTACAAACTCAATTCAATGCATATCAAAATCCCTACAACAACCTTTAATGAAATGGAAAGTAATACAAAAATTCATATTGAGTAATAAAAGATCTCAAATAGCAAAATCAATCCTTAGCAGGAAGAACAGTGTTGGAGGAATATCAATACCAAACTTCAAACTCTATTACAAAGACATAGTAATAAAACCAGCTTGGTATTGGCACAAGAATAGGCCTCAGGATCACTGGAACAGAAGACCCAGACATGAACTCACAGATGTATAGCCACATAATATTTGATAAGGGAGTCCGAAACACAGGGTAGAAGAAAGACGCAGCTTCAAAAAATTGTGCTGGCAAAATTGGCTATCCACATGCACAAAACTGAGGCTAATCCATGCATATCATCCTGAAGGACAATGAATACAAATTGGATCAAAGACCTCAAAGTAAGGCCAGGTATCATGAAAATATTACAGGAAGAAGCAGGGAAGAATAAAGGCCCCTCGGTATGGATAGAAACTTCCTAATTAACGATCTGGAATCACAACAAATCAGTGGGATTGTATCAAACTGATGAGTTCCTGCATGGCAAAAGAAATAGCTAACAAAAATAATAGAAAGTAAAATATTTTAAAATAATCTTGGCACCTTTAAAGCACTTCATTGCAAAATTTTATTTCTACTTGAAAGACAAGGTTGTATTACTCAGAGATTAAATTCCATCTTAGTTTTCATCATCAATATTACAGCTCTATTACAACTTTTGGGTTTAATTATCATTATCCTCTGTTATTTTGCAAGTAACTAAATTAAGTTCTTTAACAGTCAGATCAAAATACTATGGGACCTAATGCAATGGTACTTGCTTTTCCTTGAAACTGGGCCTGAGCTATATTCCTAGCCCAGTTCTTCAATTGTATCAACATTAAAGTGGTATCCAAATTATATAGGACCTTTAAAACAATGCTGGGCAGATAATCATTTTGTTATTAGGTTTTGTATTTTTAATCTTTTACACAATATAGTTCTGTATCAAGGTTATTTTAAAATATATTTTTCATCATTATTAATTTTTTCTTCAGAAAACAAGATGTATTCAAATTCTCCTTAAAATTAAGTTGTTTTTTGGGGGGGGGTCAGTTGTGGGTCTTGAAATCTGGACCTGGGCCTGGGTGCTGTCCCTGAGCTCTTCAGCTCAAGGATAGCACTCTACCACTTGAGCCACAGTGCCACTTCCGGTTTCCTGAGTGGTTTATTGGAGATAAAAGTCTCACTGACTTTCCTGTCTGGGATAGCTTTGAACCATGATCCTTGTATCTCAGCCTGCTAAGTAGCTAGTATTACATGTGTGAGCCAACGGCACCTGGCTAAAATTTTCTTCTTCAAGACTTGTTCAAATGGTAAGTTCTATAGTCAGAATAATTTGTGGCTTTGGATGTACTTACATTGATCTCAAGAAGCATATAGAATGGAAAAATACCCAGTAAATACATTAGGTTATAATTGCTCTGAAAACGTACTTTCACATTTTACTACCCCAAACACTAATGCATATCTTTTGGGAAATCTAAGATGGTAGTCTATAGGCATTTACCATTCACTTGCTATCCACGTGATAAAATCAAAAGCAAATGGAGAGCATCTGCTTATGGAACAGGTAAATACTTGGCAACAGGCTTATACTTGGAGACCCCACGGGCATTGGTTAATAGAACTGAAAAGTGCAATAGAATGCCTAGCTTGGGCATTGATGGCTCAACAGGAAGTGGAAAGAGAGTTGAAAGAAGATAGAATTCGGATGAACTGGTGCATTGTCACAATTTGGCACTATACATAGTTTACCTGAGACTTCCATAGTAAGCTGGACCTGAAGAGGTTCTTTATAGTTGCCCATGGGTGTTCCTGTTTCCTAGCAGCATGACATTTTGGAAAGTCATCTCTGAGTTGCTTCCCGGGGAGTTAAAGGCTCTTCTCTATCTTCAACAGGCTGCAGAAATATGAAGACACAGTGTCAAAGGACATCGATCTTGCATATTATCTGGCTACAAAGGGAAGCCACTGAGGAAAAAAAAATCGCAGAGAGCTCTATGTTAAGAGTGCTCTGTGACATGAACCAGGAGAGAGGGTGCTTCCCTATTATAACCAGTGGATTGGAAGCCAGCTGCAGGATTTAGAGGAACAAGGGTTATATTTTACATTACATGAGATCTTGACTTTAGTCAGAGGCAGAAGCTATCCACCAATGGCTCCCTCCCCTTCTAGTGTAAACTGTTATGATCCCCTATAATCTTTCTGAGTTCAAAGGGAACAGCAGTAAAAGGCTCTGGGGAGCTTAATAAAACATAGCATTTGACATTGGCCCAGCCCTTGGGGTGTGCAAAGAAGACAACTCTGGTTTAAATCATGATCCTCAATTCTTCCGGACACTTCCTGGCATATAGAGAAACTAAGAAATATGTCAACGAGCTTTGTCCACAGACCACTCTGGATGGTCATATTGCAAGCAATAAAAATTAAAAAAAAAAACCACACACACACACACACACACACACACACACAGAGAATGAATTCCCTCTAGATTTTCTCTCTCCAAGGAGCAAATAGTATGAACAGACACGGAGGGAACTTTCATAATCCGGTTAGAAATATCAACATCTGCTCACAAGATGGATCATCTCAGTTGTGAATACATTGTTGCATTTTTATTAACTTTTGTTAGTTGTTATTGCTGCCATGATTGTTGTGTAAATACACATTTCTCTCCTTTTTTTCTGTTTCTATTTATCTATTTCCAAAATTCTATTTTATTCTTTTCTGTTTTTCTCCTTTCTTTTCATTTGTATTTCTTTGTGCCAGTGTTTAGTTAATTTCATTTCATATGTCTTTTTTGTTGGTTTTGGTTTTGTTTGTCAGTAGTGGGGCTTGAACTAGGGGTTGTCCTTGAGCTCCTTTTGCTCAAGGCTAGTGCTCTATCACTTCAAACCACAGCGCCATTTCCGTTTTTCTGGTGGTTTATTGGAGATAAGAGTTTCACGGACTTTCCTGCCCAGGCTGGCTTTGAACCACGATCCTCAGATCTCAGCCTCCTGAGTAGCTCAGCTGACAGGCATGAACCATGAGCACTCAGCTTCATTTTTTTTTATTACTACTATTTTCCCTTTTTTTTCCTCTTTTCCTCCTTCCGATTATTCCTTTTTTCTTCCTTCTTTCTGTGCTTTTTCTTTCTTTCTTTTCTTTCTTCATCTTTACTTTTACTTTCTGCCTTCTTCCCTTTTCCCATTTTTCTTTATTAAATCATTTTATTTATTTATTTATTTTTTGGTCCGGTCTTGGCGCCTGAACTCTAGGCCTGGGCACTGTCCCTCAGCTCTTCAGCTTAAGGCTAGCGCTCTACCACTTGAGCCACAACACCACTTCTGGCTTTTTTTTTCTTTTTCTTATGTGGTGCTGAGGAATCGAACCCAGGGCCTCATGCATGCAAGGCAAGCGCTCTGCCACTGAGCCATCTTCCCAGCCCCTAAACCATTTTATTTTTAGTTGCTATTTTCAATTATTTAGTTTGTTCTATACTGCCTTTACTCCCTTCTTTCTGACATCTGTCAGTGTTAGCATTGTGGATTTTGTGATTTTATGCTTGAATTATTTTGTTTCTTGAATATTTGAGAAAACACATTTCAAGCCAAGTCAGTGATAAGAAGCAAAGAAGGTCATTGTATATTGCTAAAAGAAATACACCATCAACCGGATGCCGGTGACTCACGCCTGTAATCCTAGCTACTGAGGAAGCTGAGATCTGAGGATGGGGGTTCAAAGCCAGTCCAGGCAGGAAAGTCCATGAGACTCTTATCTCCAATAAACCACTAGAAAACCAGAAGCGAGCTGTGGCTCAAATGTTAGAGCGCTTGCCTTGAGCTGAAGAGCTGAGGGACAGCGCCCAGGCCCAGAGTTTAAACCCCACTACTAACCAAAAAAAAAAAAAAGAAAAGAAAAATACACCATCAAACCATTAAGGGGGATCAGTATGGTGCTGTATGACTGTAATATCAACTAAGAGGCAGACGTTATAGAATTGTACTTGTTGACCAGTTTCGACCAAAAACAAGTTAATGATTTAAAAAGTTAGTAATATGCAATCTCTCAACAATCTGAGCAGAGTGGCTATAGAGTGTTCCACAATACTAGTTGTTCTTGTACAAACTATTATTTTCATTCTCAGTAATTCACAAGGCAGGACTACCACTATAGTTCTTCAGAGCTTATTAGTAGAAAGAACTCCTGTCTTAGTTTACTCAAGCTGCTATAACAAAATTTCCTAGACTGGTGTCTAGAAGCTACAAAGTCTAAGAATGAGGTGCCGGCAGAATCAGTTCAGCATGAGAGTTTCATTTTTTTACAGGGTGGCAACTAGTAAGTAAAGCCTGAAAGTATGGAGAAAGAAAAAGAACTGAAGCCGGGCGTCAGTGGCTCACGCCTGTCATCCTCTTTACTCAGGAGGCTGAGATCTGAGGATTGGGGTTCAAAGTCAGCCCAGGCAGGAAAGTCCATGAAACTCTTATCTCCAATAAACCACCAGAAAGCCGGAAGTGGCACTGTGGCTCAAGTGGTAGAGCACCAGGTGAGAGAGTAAGCTTGAGGTCCTGATTTCAAACACCAATACTGGCAACAACAACAATAAAACATAAATAGGAAGAACATTTTTAATAGAATTAAAAACATAAATTATTAATGTGGACAAAAGAGTCAAACAATATAGTGCATAGTAAGATATAAAACAACTGTCAGGTCTGGGAAAGTGGCTCAGTGATAGAGTGCTTCCCTTGCATGCATGAGGCCCTGGGGTCGATTCCTCAGCACCACATAAGCAGAAAAGGCTGTAAGTGGTGCTGTGGCTCAAGTGGTAGAGCGCTCGCCTTGAGCTGAAGAGCTGAGGGATGGCACCCAGGCCCAGAGTTCAGGCCCCACAACTGACAAAAACGAAAAACTACTGAAGTCTCACTTCCTCTTTTTGTAAGAATATTAATCCACTCAATAGCTCCTCATACAAATCATCTTCCAAAAACCTTAACTCCAAATGCCATTGCATTAGGGGTTCAGATTATAATTTTAGGGGAAAAAATATATTATAGCTATCTTTAAATAACGACACCACTTATGCTAATGATAAAACTAATACTAAAGACAATTTCAAAATAGTACTAACATTCTTGGTAGGTTTCATTGGGAGCTCAGAAGACTTGCAGTAATAAATTTGCATCTAGGTTCGAGGACTCTGGGACATTTGGAACATACTTCCTTGTGACTTCCAGACCTTTTAGCCAGTCCTACATTCCCTTCTAATATGAGGTAGAATGACAGATAATTGATCAATCTTAGCTTATAATAGCTCAGAGATCTTTGGCATGGAAGTGACCACCTATATATCAGTTTAACTCATAAAAATGTGTATTTATGAATGATCTGGGAAAAAATGCATAATACCACAATGTCAGAACCAAAAGATGCCCTAGGCTTTTGTTTAAATAGGACAAGAAAAGTACAAATCAATCCAGCTGCCTCCTGAAAGCTCTGTTATTTTCTTCTGCTGAAACATAGACAATGACCTCATAAATGATTGTCCATGCTAATTATGTACCTTCTCCTCTGTTAGACTTAGCAGAACTTAGCCAAATTGGTTTATACTTACATTGTACCTATTTCTGTGTTAAGATGAAGCTATCGGGGGCTGGGAAGGTGGCTCAGTGGTAGAGTGCTTGCCTTGCATGCATGAGGCCCTGGGTTCGATTCCTCAGCACCACATAAGCAAAAAGAAAAAAGCCG
>NW_012267311.1:535708-613036 GCF_000151885.1 Dipodomys ordii | reverse complement strand
ATAAGGGAAACCATGGGACCTATGTTTCTTTGGGCCTGGCTTACTTCACTTAATATAATTTTTTCCAAGTTTTTCCATTTCCTAACAAATGGGGCAATGAACAACATTTCTATATATATTTCTGTCCAGGATGAATTCTTATTTCCATTGATTGCCTCAAAGATCTTCTAACCTCAGAGGAAAAAAATTACTGCCCAAGCTGGGCGCTGGTGGCTCACACCTGCAATCCTAGCTACTCAGGAGGCTGAGATCTGAGGATTGCAATTCAAAGCCAGCCCGGGCAGGAGAGACCGTGAGATTCCTATCTCCAATAAACCACCAGAAAACAGGAAGTGGCGCTGTAGCTCAAGTGGTAGAGCTCTAGCCTTGAGCTGAAGAGCTGAGGGACAGTGTCCAAGCCCAGAGTTCAAGCCCCACGACCAACAAAAAAAAAAAAAAAAATTACTGCCCAACCAATGAACAGAAACAACAAAGACATTCCTTTATGTTTGTCCTACAATTATCTTTAACTTGTACCTGTATTTTATTCATGTGATTTTTTGAGGTTATGTAGATTCTTTCCATTTTAGACTTGAAAGCATTCTATACATATTTCTTTTAAGACAGTTCAATTCTCCCTTTTATTGTTTTCCTGGGATTTTCTTAACCTTGTCTTCAATTCCAAAAACTCATAGAGATAGAGTTGGTAATTCATTTTGTGAAAACCTGGTAGCCTTTTCTATTCAGACTTTGAATATGTCTTGTCATTTTCTACTGGTCCCCAGAGATTCTGATGACAACTGATGATTGTCTTAGTAAACATCTCTTCTAGTGATTTATTATTTTCTCTCTTCTTACTTTCATAATTACCTTCTGCCAAGCTTCTGGGGCCATTTGTTTGTTTTCCTATTTTTTAAAAAGAGTTTTGTTAACATATATTGGTTGTACAATGGGTTATAGTCTAACATCTCCACACAGGCATGCAATGTATCCCTAGCAAGCTAACCAACTTTATCACATACACTCATCAGCTTCCACTTCTTAAAACAATTTCAAGAAGTTTCATTGTTTTGTTTTTATATGTGCTCATAAGAGATTTCTATCACATACCTTTAGCAATGACTTGATGTGACTCTAAATTTCGGGGAAACCTTATGAAATTAAAATAGAGATGAAAATTAAATAACATACTCCTGAAAAGCTAGTGTTTCAAAGGCAAAAAAATCAAAGAAGAAAGTTGATCAAAAGTCTCCTTAAAAAGTCAGAATAGAAACACAATACAAAAAATATTTGGAGTATACCAAAAGCAGGCACCAAAGGAAATTTGTAGTAAGAAGTACCAACTTTGAAAAGGCAATGTAGTGCTCTTTTTCTATGTGTGTGTGATGTTCCTGGGGCTTGAACCTAGGATGTAGGTGCTGTCCTTGAGCTTTTTTGCTTAAAGTTAGTAGCCTACCACTTGATAAATAGTGCCACTTTCAGCTTTTTGGTGGTTAACTGGAGATAAGAGTCTCACAGTCTTTCATGCCCAGTATGGTTTTGAACCGTGATCTTCAGATCTCAGCCTCCTGAATTCCTAGGATAATAGGCATGGGCTACTAGTTCCTAGCCATTTATGTTTTCTTAGCATTATTATTTATTAGAAATTTTAAAAAATCAGGATATTCCCTGGCCAGAGTGATAGACATAAACAACGAATTTGCTCTAATTAATCCATTAATGTCTGTAATAAACCTTATAGAGTATTTATCATAGTATCCATTTTTATTTTGAGATTGTCCAAATTTCTCCCCTTAACTGGTACTCAAAATTATTAAATGGTCACAGTATTTCTTCAGTCTACTTTTCAAATTTTGTTTTTCATAATTTAATGACTCATACCTCTTTAAAAGCATTTTTAATTTGTGTGTCACACCTTGTGTGTCAGTATTACTTGCATGTATGCTGACCTAAGATTTATTGCATGTACCCTTCTCATTCTGTCATCCACATTTAAATAGAGTTTTATTAAAAAAGAATGTCCCTGAATTCAATGGATATTCAGAACAATGGTCTTGCAGATAAAATGAGAATGAGGGAGTTAGTGTTAATGCTGTAATGATAAATAATGATAATTTTGGCTTATTGATGAAATGTCACCCTAACTAGGATTAGGAATACTTGAACTCAATTAGCTTGAGATCAATATGATCCATTTTACTATACAATTACATTCATTTATTTAAACACATGGTGAGTTTACACAAATGTAAAAATTTATATATTTTTGTGTTAGAAACTTGCAAAAATTATATAATTCACACTGTTAGGTAAACACTATGGTTGCTGGAGATTAATGACTGAGTTTGTAAATATTTACTAAATATAGAACACTGAATCATACAATTAGGTGCCATTTTCTAGGTGCATCTTCAGTCTTGTCACTTTGGCAGCAAATCATTTAGAAAAATAATAGAACTCTTGAAGTACTATCATGCCTGAGTGACATAAAGTGCACTGAACTTTAATGATCATGTTATGACATGCATCAAATTTAATGAGTAAATTGCATAGCAAAAAGTATCAGGAAATTTTAATGTAGCTTTATTGATAAATAGATTCAAGTGGTGATTTTTTTATCCTCCTGAGGCAATTGTTTTACTTAAGCTCATCAATATAAATTGTAGTAAATATAAAAATAACAACAAAAAGGGAAACACTGACACTGGAAATACTTCAGCATAGAATATGCTGAAGAAGCAACGTATTTTAATGGAAGAAAGCCAGACATCATTCAGAGATTAGGATCTGTATCACAAAATATGACTGAGTGGGAAACCTGAGTTATTAGGTATAAAGTAGTATATTTAAAATTTTTTCTCCTTAAAATATGTTTAGACTCCTAAAATCAATACAGATGTATATTATTTTCAGATATTCCTTTATTTCCACTATCATACATGAATATATTTTCAAATATGACTCTCTATATATGTATGCATGTATACTTACACCTGTATACAGGCATGTATGGTATATTAATAGATATGCATGCGATTTTAAGAATGTGTATAAATGGATTTAGATAAATTAATTCCTATGTAATTTTATGTTAAATAATCAAACTGATATTAATAACTTCAATTACAACTATCATGATAAGATTCATGCTAAATTTCCATCTTGACATTGATAGACCCTTCATGAAAGGAGAGAATGATAGATCTCATTATCTTCAATATTCATACATATTTTTCAATTTAATCACATGCCTGAGCCATTTCTGGAACTCTTTCACTAACCTTAGTCTAGATAGGCTAATATAATGACAAAATTTTAGAGATTTTTTTTGTCTCCATTACAGTTAATTTAATTTTCTATAATCGCCTATGATCAGCATACTATGCAATATCAATTCAGATTTCTCACTGCTTAGAATCTATTGATTGAACTTTCCCCAATGCGTCCCTTTTCTTTCTCCCCTCCAGCTCCTGGAAAGCACCAATCTACTCTGAAATTCCATGTCTACTGTTTCAGAACCCACACATGGGTAAAACTATGCCATGTTTGGCTTTCTGTGTGAAGTTTATTTTTACTTAACACAGTCTTCTCCAAATCAATCCATTAACTCACAAACAACAGTCTATTATCATTTGCTATGTTTGAATATTTTTCCATTGTAGGTATGCAAATTGTGTGTGATTGTGTTTATTCATTTTGTTTACCAGCTTATAATTTAATGAATACTTAAATTTATGTTTCTTAATCACTGGGAATAGTACAGCAAGGAAATTAAGATATGGATATTTCTTCAACATATTATCTATCTTTTGATATATAGCCATTAGTGAGATTACTCTGTAATATTATAATTCTGTTGTAAATTTTCAAGAGATACTGTATTTTCTTCCACAAAAGATTTATATTTCAACCAACAGTGTTCAAAGGTTCATTTCTGGGCACATTCTCAAATATATAAATGGTATGCATGTAAGAGTTAATAAGATGGCTCAGTGGTAGAGTGCTTGCCTTGCATGCCTGAGGCCCTGGGTTCAATTCCTCAGCACCACATAAGCAAAAAGAAAAAAGCCGGAAGTGGCGCTGTGGCTCAAGTGGTAGAGCACTAGCCTTGAGCTGAAGAGCTGAGGGACAGCACCCAGGCCCAGAGTTCAGGCCCCACGACCGGACCCAAAAAAAAAATGTACAGGGTTAATAACAATAAAAATATATAAAACATATTGAGTTACAGTTAAAGAAAACATTAGAACAAATAAATAAGTTGGGCAACTTATTTATTTCAGAATGTTTAAAATAGCACATCCAAATAAGTGTGAATTTCAAATAAATGAATATAAGTTTCAAATAAAAGTATACTAAAAATTGTATGTTGTCTTTCAATGTGTTGTATTTGAAATGTAAATTTTATTTAACCTGTGATTTATCTGACAAACCAAAAACAAATCCAACAGATAACTCCTGTGAAATATCAGGCAAGATAAACAAATCATTAGTAGATCAACCAAGAAAAAGAGAAACTCCAAAACAGGAAATTAAATCTGGCCGGGAAAAATATCGTGATGAGTCAGTAGCAGGTTTATTTTTCAGAAATCTAACTGAAAAGTTTATTTTTAAGCAGATAAAATTCTACAAAATTGTCAGTAAAAGAAAAAAACTCCTAAATAGAACAGGTCTATAAACATTCACACAGTGATACTAAAGGAGGGTATACTTAGGAGAGGATTACAAAGGCTCAATAGCTATGTGCATATGATCATATAAAATGATGCTCATCAAAATGAACTCCAAGAAATGGAAACAAGAGGTTTTCTGTTATTTTGGTTTTTTTGTTTTTGTTTTGATTTTTTTCTCCTAAGGCACTGTTTATTTCTGTAACCTTTTGTATGTAAGTTTATCTATTTTGGGTAGGACAAGGGGAACACAGAAATGATGGGAAAATGGATGAACAAATGCAGCAGTGATCCTTACTAAACAATATGCTATACAATTTGTAGGAAATGGAGGCTGGAAGGGAAAAACTGGGAGAAAATGATAGAAGAGTTGACATTGTTTTAAAAGAAATGTACCCAGTGTCTGACTTATGTAACTGTAACCTCTTTGTATATCACCATTACAATGAAAATAAATAAATAAATAGTAAATATCACATTCACTAATTCCAGGCTTCAAGTTCTCCTCCATATTAAAATAAGCATGTAAAATCTTCCATGATCTGCCAAGAACCTTCCTATATTTTTAGTCAAATGTTCAAATACTGCATTTTCATATAAGCCCCAAGTAATGATATTTTGATAACCAGAACATTTTTTTCTTCTGTCTGTGCTCATTATTTTCTGTCTGAAATTGTTTCTTCCTCTTCAGTCTGTATTAAAAGAAAATCCTTGCACTATACTAAGGACAAATTTCTAAGTAAGATAAGACTATTGCTTTTGTTAAATCCCAGTCTCCCTCTTGTCTCTTATATGTGGAGAGCTGCAGGAGCCGAGACCAAAGACGGCTGCAAAAGCAACATTGTAGCTAAAATGGCAGGGCTGCGTGGTGCGGCTGCAACCTAAGATGGCGCAGGCTCCCACCTTCCATCTTCCCCATGACGAGTGCTCTCTGTAAAAAACAACTCCTTATATGGCTATGACTTGGCTCCTAGTTTGCTTCCGTGTTTGCAGCCCTATCAGTATATGCCACATGGCGCTTCAGGATTGGCCATCCAGGAGGCTTATAACCGGAGCGGGGGGACGACGGATGGGAAGGAGAAGGAGAAACAAGGAGAAGCAGGAGAGCAAGGAGAAGCAAGGAGAAGCAGGAGAAACAGGAAGAAGCGGGCAGGAGAGAAGTAAGAGAAAAGAAGCTGTAAACAAGGTCCTGAATAAACCGTCTGAAAGAAGAACCTGTTGTCGCGTCATCCTTGCGGCTCGAGGCGGTCGCGACACTTATAGTTTCACACTTTCTTTAAAGCGATTGAATGTAATTCCCTTTATTTTTCCTACTTAAATTTAAAACTCATTGTCTACACAGAGAGTTGCTTTTTCCCCAAGTTATTTACATGGTTCAATAAAAATGAGTAATTATATGAGACAGAAATCTTCCATAACATTGTTATCTGTTACCAACTTTGTGGCTATGTTCAGTTATTAGTTAACCCAAAGTAATATTTGAGTGGTAAGAAACAATTTGTTGGTAGACTCGAGCACTAAAGCAAGTGGTGAGATACATATACTTTGCATTGATGCATAACATGTACAAAAGTAACTTCAGCAAGCATGTTCACAGTGTTCTGCCCACACTGCTTCATAAACATGTTAGGAGTTAATGGTGTGTCAAACTATGTTCAGAAAAGTATTACTAGAAAAATTTCAACTATCCTGCAAAGTGGCAATTACCTTTGCTATATGTGAAGGAGAACTTTTGTGTATTATTGGTTTTTTAAAATTTTCTCTATACTTGGCTTAAGTAGGACTCTCATTGGTATCAGAGTTAAACTGACATTTCATATTTTATGCTTTGCTGCTGCTTCTGAGTACTGTTGTGTTTTGGAATGTAAAAATAAATTAAGTTATCCTTAACTTATTAAGGATTACTTACTTCAACACAACCACTCTGGTATAACAGTGGGGTAGGTAACTTACACAGCTTCTATGTGACTACAGTAAGAAAAGTGTGTGTGTGTATGTAAAGCAAAGAGATGGTTCATATTCTGAATTTGACAGCAGGATATGTGGAATTTAGTCATGGTACTGAGAAGGTTGAAAACCTATGAATTGTTTACTTTTAGAATGTTCAATCTAATATACTGACTTTACCTGGTCTCAGATAACTGAAACCAATTCCATGAATTTGGGTATCTATAAAAGACAAGTGCAGGGCTGGGAAGGTGGCTCAGTGGTAGAGTGCTTGCCTTGCATGCATGAGTCTCTGGGGTCGATTCCTCACTACCACCACATAAGCAAAAAAAGCTGGAAGTGGCACTATGTCTCAAGTGGTGGAGCGCTAGCCTTGAGCTGAATAACTCAGGAACAGTGCCCAGGCCCAGAGTTCAGGCCCCATGACAGACAGAAAGACAGACACACACACACAAAAGGAGCATGCTAAGCTGTGGAAAGGGGAAAGAGCATGCTAATCTATGGGATGGGAGCTCATTGGGCTAACAATAAAAATTATTTAAAAAAAATTAAAAAAAATAAAAAAAAGACAAGTGCATGCTGAGAAGGTACTACTAGAGTAGATATTTGTATATTTTGATAAAAGCAATATCACCACTCAAGTCAAAACTCTCTCCAGTAATTTCTTTACTCACTTATAAGAAAATTTAGATTTTTAATCTAAAAGATGTATCTTTCCATCTCACTCTCTCTTACTTAGCTGCCTGTTTCAGTAAATAATTGTTAAGCTAAATATCCTTGAATTGTTCAAGGTAAATATCAACATAGCTTGCTTATCTTGATGTGCTTCAAGATCATTGCTGTACTTTGTTAATCAGTCTAAAAGTATGTCTTAAAGTCTGCCCAACTATATCCAAGGCTCACCTGAATACTGCATAGCTCAACCCCTACAAAATATAAATAATCCTCCCAAGTCTGTCACCCTGATATAATCCAATGACAAAAATCCCTGATATATTTTTACTATTATTTAAGTAACCTTAATAAGTCCAGCTTTACTTGACTAAGCAGTTTCCCATTAACATTCCTGGGAAATATTAATTTTATAAGCATTTATGAGAGTACATCCATGCCTTATTACCTTAACATTTTCTTAAATGCTAGTGACTCAGAAGATATTTCCTATTAGGTATGGTGGTAAACACCTCTAATCTCAGTTCTTTCATTTGGGAGGCATGGAGATCCCAAGTTCCAGGTCATCCTGAGATGCATAGAGAAACATTATCTAAAAAAGGAAAAGTCCATGGCTAAGCATCCTTCTCAAAATGTATTGCTCTAGGCATGGAAACCATAGATTTCATTAGAAATGGATAATTCCTAAAAGCATAAATATATAATAAAATGCTTATTCTTGAAGAATTGCTGTAATAACTACCTATTAAAGAACATTTTATTTGAAACATATATGTATAGTTATTGATTTATCTTTTGTGCATCCTATAGAATATCATATATATCATGTATCCATACTTAAATAACATGAAGTATATAAAAACTTGTACTTTATGTCATAAGGCAGAAAGTATTAGCTTCATAGTAAAGAATGATACATTGACATAAAGTTATCTTTCTTAACTTGCTACAAAAATAATCTATCTTTCAAAATAACTTTCTTATAAAACAATTTTTGTTAAATCATTCCATCTATATTACCATAGCTCCCATATTATTTTTAGCCTTATTCTGATATTATTTAAATGTATCATCATATTAAATATGTTACAATGCTGGTAACAAACTGGTTATCTTTACAACAGTGTAATAATAATTTTCAACTTTGTGTTCTTCTAAATATTGAAGAAATACATCCATTCTTTCAATAATAACACTCAGTAGGCAGTAAATTTTCAGGTGATTATATCAAACATTGCTGGAATCTTGATGTGCCATAATTTTACCTCTTAGGGAACATTAAAATTACTTTTTAATTGTGCTGCCTAGGGTATACTGTGCTTTCAGAAACAAATATTTCAGATAAGAACAAGAAAAATAATTTTCTAGTTAGCCAAATGAGTAGGTATTATATTTACTAGGCAGCAAGATATAGTATTAACAAATGCTTTAACCATATTAAATCTATTCATTATTTTCATAATTTGATGCAATAACAGTTCTACTACTGTGCGTATAAAAATTATGAACAAAAGGAGAGCAAATTATACTTATTCCAAAGAAAAAATACTAGTAAAATGGTATCAATCCAGTTTTAGCATGTGTTGATGTTGAATAAAAATAGAAAATACAATTGAAAAATAAAGGTCTGGGTACAATTATTGATACTTTGCAGTCTTAGCTACTAGAAGACAAAGCCTGGACATATCTTGGTTAGAGAGTAGCCATGACAAGCCTGTGTGTGTGTATATGTGTGTGGGGGTGTCCCAAACTACTTTGGAGGCACAGGTAGAAGGATTGCAGTCCAAGGCCAGATAGGCAACAAGAATAAGACCCTGTCCAGAAAATTGCTAAAGCAAAATGCACATTGGGTATAGTGCAAGTGGTAAAGTGATTGTCCAGCAAGGATAAAGTCCTGAGCTTTAACCCAATATAAAACTCCACAATTTTTAAATCATGTTTAATTCAATACAACATTTTGGGGTCTAGTATACAAAATTTGAATATGAATAAAATGCACTAATAATCTGTACTATTTTCAAAGTAGAGGGATCCTTGTTTCCTGTATGTATGTATGTTCTGTTACAATAAAGTTGAGTTTGGGCAAACATGTTATCCTAGCCTTTTCAATATGTTCTAAATCCCTTTCTGTTCAGTATCTAGCTGTCCCAGTGGAAATATTACCTTTTCCAAGTTCATGAACAGTTTTAAAATTGATAAAACTCATTTCAATTTTCTCAGTGTGTATTTCATCCTCTTATCTCTCCTGCTGAATTGTCAAATTCATTTTCTTCTTTACAATTTCTCTCTCTTTACCTCATCACATTATGTTTTACTGATTTACTTTTTATCATTTCTTCATTTCTGATAAAGTATCTACTTTAAGGCCTTCCAACAAAGATAAACATATTCATATTTCGCACAAGAACCATGATGAGTTTCTCTAGAGAGTCATCTTCATTCCCTCCTGTTTTTGCAAAATTACACGTTTAGATGGACTTTGAGTAGCAAGCAAAATAACAGAAAGAATCTTGTGAAATAAAGCTATATGGATGTAAATAAGAAACATACATAATTTTACAGATTAAATATAACTATTGTCTTCTAATGCTGTCCTGTCTAAATGCCTGTCTCTAATAAGAACTGCTAAGAAAAAAAATCACTCAAGCTGGGCTCTGGTGGCTCATGCCTGTAATCCTAGCTACTCAGGAGGCTGAGATCTAAGGATCACGGTTCAAAGCCAATCAGGGTAGGAAAAGTCTGTGAGACTCTTATCTCCAATAAACCACTAGAAAACCGGAAGTGGCACTGTGGCTCGAGTGGTAGAGAACTCCTCTTGAGCTGAAGAGATGAAGGACAGCGCCTAGGCCCAGAGTTCAAGCCCCACGACCAAAAATAAAAAAAAGAAAAAATAAAAAAAATCACTTAATTTCAAACATCTGCTTCAAGATAATTAATTATTTTTCTTTCTTTTCCTTGAGATGAGGGAGACATTCTTAGCCTATGTAACCAAATGAAATTCTACTATCAAACAATCATCCTATTCTATTTATATTTCTCATAATTCCAATATTATTAGATATTGGTTTCCAGTGGTGTTTGCATGCAAAAATATTATGATGGAAAATTGGAACCCATGAATAGTTAGAACAAATTATTTAGTAGGGATGGGAAGTTAAAAAAGATTGTGGGGAACAGAGATGGTGATGGGGCAAACGTTATAGAATTGTGTATTATATAAGGAATACATTTAATAAATGTATTAATGATAAATACATAAATGTATAAATGATAAAATACATTTGAAGGTATAAAATAGAGGATGGGAAGGTAGCTTAGAAAGAGTAATAGAGGTGACAATTTTTATCAATGTATAAAAAATTCTGTGGGGGAAACTATGGAAACTAAACAGGAAAGCCTGTGGGGATGTCCTTTTACAGAAGGAAGGGTGCAGGGACTGTAATGGAGGGGGTGAAATTGATTGGGATAGTGTAAACATGTAATGATGTAACAATAAACTCCTCTCCACCAGGTGGCTCATATACTCCAATAAAAACAAAAAAATGTAGTATATTTGTATGGAAATATTAAAATGAAACCCATTTTGACTAATAATATATAGCATTGCTTTGAAATATGATTATCAATATGGTTGATACCAGAAAGATCAGTGCCTTAGTCTTCTGAACGTCAAAAGGATGTCAAAAACTCTGCCATGAATTACTATCTTCAGTTTCATGAAAATATTGCTATGAGAAGTTGTTTGGAATATGGAAAAATTTGCCCTCCCATATGCTTATAGGGACAGAAATCTTTGAGGCTATTTTGTGGAAATTTGGTCCCTGGATCATTATCATATGCAATTTCATTTTCTTACAATTCCTTTTGTCTGGTATCTGTCCATCACAAATATCATAGAGCCTGCTCTCCACAGGGGCAATGAGCATGAAGGGGAGGGACCCATGATTGTCCTCTCACTTAGGAAAGAAAAAGGATTATACTTTTGGTGAACATCATGTCAGGTTACATGTTATTAATGTGGAAAAAGTTATTAAAAATGACAGACTTTTGCTGGGCATCACTGGCTCACAACTGTAACTAGCTACTCAGGTGTCTGGGATCTGAGACTACAGCTAAAAGCCAGTCCAAGCAAGAAAATCCATTAGATTCATCTCAAATAAATAACCAAAAAGTCAGAAGTAGAGCTGTGGCTCAACTGGTAGAATGCTAGCCTTGACCTAAGGAAGTGCAAGGATAGTGCCCAGGCCCTGATTTTTAAGCCCTAGGACCAGAACCCCAAACAAAAACAAACGAACAGACAAAAAACAGATTTTTTTAAGCTGAAACTTTATTTTGAAAAGATTTATTTCCTCAATCTGGATTTGTTATTCTACAATCTTTCCTAAATGAGTTTTTCTGACAACAAAACACTAATTTTCAGTACTTTTATAAAAACAGAGAGGTGTTTTCTTAAATTGCTATTAACTGTAAACCTATTTATTCAGCAGTACCGAAATATTGGGATTAAGTACTGCAAAAGCATTACTTAGAAAAAGAAGCATGATTATAAAACCTACAAGTTGCATTAAAACATAGAGTTCAGAAAGAAAATTTCAGGTACTGGAATATGTATCTTTTCCTGGAATAGTCAAATATGTGGTAGCATGTACAAATAACGGCACAACCTTGTATGAACTATAATTTATTGCATATGTCTTATATTAGCATACAATGAAATATTCAATATCAGAATTTGAAAAACACTAGAAACTATTAGAAACTTATAGAAAGACTATTGAAATCTTCATTGTTTGAGTTTTGATATTTTCATTAGCTACCTAGAACTAGAAGAACTTTTGAGTAAATACTAATGACATGATTCAGTAATTACATGTGTATTTTAATTGCACAATTTATAGGAAAGCCTTTCAAGCTCATTAAAAGTTATGGCTGTTCCACTTCAACTCTTGACTGCCACTAAAGTTAACATGAGAATGTAGGTTAACTCTGCCTTAATGTCCACTGATTAAAGGATTGTTAGTAAAATTATGATTTTTCATTATACCTTCAAAACTGTCAAGAAGGTTCTTATGTATGAACAATAACATTACAAAGTACACACACACACACACACACACACACACACATATATACATACACATGCAGACATAAAAAAGCACTGTAAATATTTAATTTCATTTAAACTATTAACCTACTACCATAATAGTCACCTCATTCCTGTATCCTTAAATCGATGTATCAAAAAGATCCTAATGTTTTTTACTAACTGCAGAAATGTCCATATATATGAATATGTATATATATATATACATGTATATATATATATATTCTAATTGTGGCATAAAGATATACCTTAACAATAAGTAAGGGAAGATAATATTATATGTATAGCAGAATCAATGTTTATTTTAAAAATTATAGCTGATAGAAGAAGAATTTAAAATCCTGTTTAATGATTCAAGATCATTTTCAGGTAATAGAAAGGAATTACATGTAGGATGAACAGGTTGTTCAAAAAATACAATCTTTCACTTTCAACAACTAGTACATGTATATTTGAATAAATAATCCCTAATAGAAACAAATATTTTTATTTTTAGTGCATCTTGCATCTCAATTTTGTAGTTCAGTAAATTTGAATTCTACCTTACTTTATTTTTCAACCTAGAATGCTAATTTTACTATTCTGAGGTTAGTTTCTTTCTCTGCTTACACATATTTAATATCTAAAAATAATTCTCAGATAATTATCTCTATATTGTTATAATTTCTATTTATTAGTGTGTAGAGTGTGTTTTAAGTTACATGCATAGCATATTTATTTAGATTTTTGTGTAGCATTGTAGCAGAACCTATATTACTTCTAAGTTGATTTTGATACCTTGGCTATTGTATATACATGTATCTGAAGTAGGGAAGGTAAGGGAAACAACAAAATAGTAAGCCAAAGCACAAAGGGAGAACCAATGCAATAGCGATACTCACAAGGCAATATGTTGAAGATGAACTGTACAACTTGAGGGGAGGAGATTCGGGGGAGGGAAAGTGGGAGAAAAATGAGCGAGGAGGGAACAAGTTCAAAGAAATGTACTCACTACCTTACATATGTAATTGTAACCCCTTGGTACATCACTTTGACAATAAAATTAAATGAAAATAACTTGATGAGAATTACAAATAATGAAATGGAAAAAAAGAGTAGACTGCCTCCTGACCATTTTCCGAATTGAATTATCTAAAAGCAACACCAATAAACACATTTTGCAGAGAAATCAAGTTTCTTAGAAGAGATATCTGGTACTGACATATTATTCAATAAACTAAGAACCTCCTAAGGCAATCTCTGCAGAACATCCTTCCAGAGAAGTATATTAGCAGCTACTGATTGTCCTTCTCAGCGGAAACAAGTATAAAACCAAGAAGAGCAACAGCCATGAGAACATATGTATTGTTACTTTATTTTAATGTCAGGATGAAAATGTAAAATGACATTTTCAAACTTGCAATTTTGCAGCCATATAATTAGGTACATACCATATTGTGTCTTAGTTCTGCTGCTTTGTTGCTAATTAGAAACAAAGCCGTAGTTCTTAGACTTGTTTTTTGGTATTGTGGGGTGAAGGATATACTTTATACATGTATTGTCAACTGTCCTATTTAATATTAAGTATACAGTTTAAAATAGGTAAATATCTTTGTATTCAATGTTTTAAATGTTATATCTTAGAAGATAGAATGCTCTCTCAGTTGACTGAGTGATTTTATTTATATAGCTAAAAATATGGAATGTCAACTACTTTCACTGAATCCACTAATTGAGATTAAAATACAACAAGAAATATAAAGCTGTGTTTTAAATTCAATTACAACTACAAACTGCCATGCACAAGATTTAGGCTTAGGATAGAGGCAGATGGGGAAAAATTTTTTTACTTGCTTAGCTTCTTAAGTTAACTTGTTTTTAGAAGCCACCTTACATATTGAAGAACCTAGAGCTTGGAGTAGCTCTATGGAGGCCTGAGTAACTCCATTTCAGACTAGCAACCATCTTGTGAGGTATGAGTCATAAAAATAACCATGAGTTTGACCCAAAAACGACACAAAAAGGAAAACAATTCCCAGACAACTAAAACATAAATTATCCTTGGGAAAGCCACAGGAATTTTCTCCAGATGCATTGGTCAGACACTAGATGGCCATGCAGGTCCCGGTGACCCAGCAGTCAGACAATTCCCCTCAATAGCACTTCAATAGTAGCACCAGCCAATCATGTATGTGTAGCTTAGTTGCTTAAAATATCAACCAATCATGTAACTACCTGCTTGGAAAGCCCCTAGACTTGTTTGTTCAATACTATAAGAACTGTGCGGATTTGATGCTCTGGGCCTCTTAGTCACCGGTTACCAAGTGCGCGGAGGACCAAGCTCGAAATGACCAAGCACTAAATGACTCTTTTGCCACTTACATTGGTCTTGGTCTCTGGTGGTCTTTGGGGAGTCTCGAGTCCAAGTACAACACTATACTAAACTGAAAAGGTAGCCTACATATTAGGGAAGACAATTGCCTGTTGTATCTCTGAGAAACAGAATATACAAGGAACCAATAACCCAATAAAATAATGGAAAAAAGCAGCTAAACAAACAATTCTTAGAAGAAGTAAAACTGTCCAGTAAATACATAAAGAAATATTCCATACCCATGGCCATACAAGAAATGCAATCAAAATGAATGTTGAGATTTAATTTCACCTCACTAAGAATGGCCATCATCAAGATGGCCAGTCGAAGAAATTTTTTAAAGTATCTCAAAGAGTTGGTTATATACCTAATTACAAAAAATTCTCATGCTTTTCATCTACATAGGACAGAAAGACAGACAGATATCTGGGGATGAAGTTTCTTCTTTATAAGGCCACTAATCTGGTTCCTGAAGTTGCATGACCTAAACTGCCATTCTCTAACTCTCCATCTTCTAATACCACAACTTGGGTTTAAGATTTCCTCAAATGAGTTTCAGAGAAACAGAACTGCATTGATCAGCATCTCTTCTTCATAGTCACATAATGCTATCTGTACATCTTCAGCCCTCATTTCTTACAACGTTAAAATCTAACACACAGCATTCAAAGTGCTGGGAAAGTGACCTCTTTAATATTTATAGTTACAAGGATTATATGTCTCTTAATGAAACTCCTTTTGTCTCAGTCAACTTCTTGCTTTTCTTTATCATATCTTCCTCAACACTTTCTTTATTGGAAATAAAGAATGGAATGGAATGGGAATGGAAAGATAACTCAGTGGTAATGTGTCTAAGTGAGACCTTAGATTTGATCCCTGGTACCTTGGGAAAAACACAACTAAAACATTGTTTTTAATTGGGATGATTCGGTAATTCTACTTTTTTGGGTTTTGTTTTGTTTTTCTCCTCCTCCGCCTCTTCCTCCTCCTCCTTTGCCTTCTCTTTCTCTTCCTTCTCTCCTTTTTCTTCCTCTTCTTTCTGTTTTTACTTCTTCATTTATTTGCTTTATTTTGCTTTGTTTTAGTTTCTTCCTTGATAGTATCTTTTTTTTTTTTTTTGGTGGTGGTTGTGGGGCTTGAACTCTGGGTCCAGGTGCTGTCCCTGAGTCTTCAGCTCAAGGCGAGTGCTCTACCACTTGAGCCACAGCGCCACTTCTGGTTTTCTAGTGGTTTATTGGAGATAAGTGTCTCAAGGACTTTCCTGCCTGGGCTGGCTTTGAAGGGTGATCCTCAGATCTCAGCCTCCTGAGTAGCTAGGATTACAGGCATGAGCCACCGGCACCCGGCTAATAGTATCTTTTAAGGAGTTTAAATTCCAAACAAATGTGTCTAAGGACAGTCATCAAAGCTTTTTCTCCAAGAACTATTTTATTTTACCTTTACTGTGAAAGCATGACTATCTTTTTAATGTGGTAGCTTATAGCCATCTAATTCCTTATGAGTTTACATCAAATATCTGTGCTATTTGAGTATATGTTCTGTATCACCAATTTGGCCAGTTTTTGCTAAGTTTAGTTGCAAATTTTACAAAAATGAAAAGGACTTTCCTGTTGCAAAGGTGCTTTAATTATTCCTTCATTTCATTTCTATTACCCTCTTTCATACCAGCTCTTTTCAAGGCGACTTGTATTCAACCCTTGAAGATATTCTCTGAAAAATGTATGATGCTCACTTAATTCCCGGCTTTAACTCAACTTTCTAAATATTTCCTCTATATCCTGCCATGATTCCTTTTAATCCATACCTCACAGGGAGATCTGAATAATCTTTTAAAATGCAAATGTAACTAGCCTCTAAGCTCCATAAAACCATTCAACCACTGGGTTGGAAATACAAGTCATAGAGCTTCAGTGATGTTTTTAAAGGGTTTCTCTTCTCTTCTGTCTTTCTAGTTTACTTGCAATCACTACGTACCATTATAAAAATGGGATCACAGTAAATGTTTTCAGTTCTCTAAATGCTTCCTGCTTCTCTCAAATGTGTCCCATTGGAAATCCTGCTTGGAAATCCTTCTGTCTCTTTGTTTCATAACTTCAGTGCTTTGTGTTCATTGTTTTAGCAGGTTGTTTCTACCCTCTGAGCAGGTTAGAGAATGTGGTACAATCACTGATTCATCTGTCAATTCTACAAGGTACTTTTAGCTCCAGGATGTTAGGGAATGATTTTCTTATTGGATAATTATACAATGCCCAGTAATATTACCACTACCTCAGTATGTATTTGTATAATAAGAGAAGATTTGAAGACTAAAGTAGCAGGAAACTCAACCTGATTTGTTTTTCCATTTTCCATAGTCAAACCTATTATAGAAAATCCTGTGAAATCAATCTATGTTGTTTGGGATAGCCTCGTGAGCAGCTACCATGTTTTTTATGAGAATCAGAGAGGACTATATTGTTTTTCTTCATTTTTCTGGAGGAATATTGTATTCTTTTGTTTTGTTTTCAGAGCTGCACTTTTGAAGGGGTTCCTCCTTGCTAAGCAAGTATTCTACCATTTGAGTATATGTAAGCGAGGTTCCATGAGATCTATGGGCCTGATTTAAAAGAAAGCTTGTCCTTCTCTTTAAGCAGTATGGATGTCAGCATTTGACAGTCATTAGATTACTTTTCCATTTTTTAATTTGTGCATTGGATTTGTGCAGTCTCCACAATAGTGAAAACTCATTTTATGAATGTGTATATGTGGACTCATGTATTCATGTATAATTTGGACTTTGATACAAGATCTTTCTTGATCCTGTGATCCTCCTGCCTGTCCTTTCTGAACATTGGGTGAGACTCGATGCCCAACTTGTTCAAACTATCTCATAGACACTACATTTTATTTAGATTGACATTTTCACAGTTTGCTTAGAATTCATAATTTTTGTTGCAAGGCATGGATTATATTTTTGTTATTAAAGTTTGAATGAATCTGACAAGTTTGAAAGGTTTTATGTAAATGTAAGGACACTGGCTTATGCATTTTACATTACCTCATATGTATATACTTTTCAAATTTTACATTATTTATTATTTGTCTAATAATATTTAATAAAATGTAACTTAGTTTTAAAATTGTTAGCACTGGTGCATTGTATATTTTGTTATTCATTTTTTAACTTTTAAAAGTATACAGTATATTTACAAGCCTTTTTCTAATCATCTATTTTAGCAGTCTAAGATCCTAACAGTACCATTAATCTCATTTCACTGTAAATTTTCCCTGAAACTGAGCATTAGCTTTAATTATGTGTATTGCTGATTTTGTTATTGGATTTTATTCATAGAAATAGACATAAAGTTAATATAAATGAATGCTATCTTTGTATTTCTTTGCCTATGTTATTGATAGATTTGAGTTTGAATAAATGACTTTTTAAATCTGTATAGTTTTCAAGTAATCATATACTAACCTTTTTACAATAAAATCCATTTTCACTATTTATATATTTAGGGCATGTGATACCTAACTGCTAGGTGAGAATATTCGAACAGTTAGAATCATTTGTGTCTCTTCCGACAGTCCTAGCAGACATAGTGAGAGGTATTGATAATAAGCAAATAAATAGATAGTGAAGGCCTGGAACTAAAGGCTCATGCCTATAATCCTAGATACTCAGGAGGCTGAGATCTGAGGATTGTGGTTCAAAGCCAGCCTGGGCAGGAAACTCCATGAGACGCTTGTCTCCAATAAACCACTAGAAAACCGGAAGTGGTGCTGTGGCTCAAGCATTAGAGCACCTCTTCTCTTCCATTTGAATGTTTGTTTTGTACACTGGGCATGTAAAAAGCACTGCATATTCATGTTGCTGAAGTGGATTGTACAACCAATCAGGTCTATGTATTTGATAGTCTTGCTTAAGTTTTCTATATCTTTATCAATCTTTGTCTAGTCTTTTCATTAATGATAGAGGGATCAAGAACAACGGGCAAAAGATCATAGTAAATATCATGAAGAAACAATTGAAACACAAATTTTGGAAACCTCTAGCAACAGGAATATTTTGTCAGTTCTGAGATTTAACAAGTAGCTTTGTATGTTAACTGTACTAAAAAAGTGGTCATGCTTCTGCATGTAAAATACTTTTTAGTTTGAGCATCTCTAAACCAATGTCTAATCATAATTGCTCTTGCAGTATTATCTCTGTGACATCACACATCTTGAAGGTTTGTCCAACATAATTTCCAAGCCAGTAGAGAAAATTGATATTCAACCATTTAAATATCAGTTTTAACTGTTACATTATAACTCTATTTTATTTAAGTTACTGAAGTACCATGTATTAAGATCAAGATATTTTTTACTCGGACTTGAACTCAAGGCCTTACACTCTGACTCAGCTTATTTGCTCACAGCTAGGCTTCGACTACTTGAATCACTCCAACTAGCTAGGCTTTAAAATGGTTACTAAAGGAAGTGGCGCTGTGGATCAAGAGGTAGAGCGCTTGCCTTGAGCTGAAGAGCACAGGGACAGCGCCCAGGCCCAGAGTTCAAGCCCCATGACCGACAAAAAAAAATTAAAATAAAATGGGCTAGGATTACAGATGTGATCTACCTGTGTTCTGCTAGAATCTTTTTTTCTTCTTAATTCACAGTTTGTATATAGTATCCTGTTCTTTGTGCATGTAGGAAACAAGCTTATATTTATTTTTTAATATAAAAGATTATCACTTCATTTCTAAGATTCTCAAATAAAATATTGTGTAATATCTCATATCTACCTCTTTCACCATATTTTTATGATAGCTGTATGAATTTTTACATTAAATCACAAATAGTTTCATCCTAACTGAATTATTATGATGTGCTATGGTAACCAAAGTCAACTACTATAGATATTGAAGGCCAACAACAGGATCTTAGGATTTATAGGGGGCTTACCACAACAGAAACATCTTTCATTTTAAGAAACATAATAGAAATATCTTTCTCTGATGGCTCCTGAAATTATGAATTTCATATTTGTTTCATGATAGGGACTTACTCTGTTCACTCTCATATCTCTACAAGCTTTGCTGAAGCAGCAGGATTTTGGAACTGGCTGTGAAATGATATTTTTCTATTCTGAGCAGTGAGAACTGTCATCAGTCTGATATCTAAAGAAGAAAAAGAAAACAACACTGTTACCATGGTGTTTCTATATCTCCCATGAATATCATCTCTGATGCTGATATGGAAAGGACTGTATACAAATTGGAGCTGACATTTGTGCATTTAAAGATTTTTTTAGGACTTGGATTCTAAAATTTCATTCCTCTGATGACATTTTATAAAAATCCATACTACAAAACAAAACAAAGCAAAAATAACAATAAAAAATCCACTAGGAGAAAGTCTTAAGATCAATGTGAAAAATATAATGTATTGCCAAAATAGTTTACATTTTTTTCCTCAAAGACATTTTAACTTGTCATTGGTAGCTATGACTGAATGTTACGCTACCAGAATGTCTGCTTTGCAATGCACACATCATTCTCTTCATTATAAGAGAATTATATTAATGTCTGTCTTGGTATTAACTCATCACTTAACACTGGTAAATTAGATATCAGGTTTTGAAGTTATGCACAACTATGTTCTAAGTTTTACTTTGCGTCTCATTGTAACTGTAGATTGCATCAACTGTCAAAGGTGAAACATTCTCATATTTAACAAAGATGGGTATATATTGTTCCTTACTGTTGATAGTATTGACATACACCTTAGAAAATTACTGGCTACTTTTAGTATAGTCAATGCTATACTAAGAAAGAGAGCCACAGATGATAGGCATTTGTGGACCAGAGCAGGTGAGCATTGTGTAAACAGGCCCCAGTAACTAAACTTGAACATGGACAGTCTAAGAGGAATGAGAACTTCACAACAGAGTATATTAGACAAAAAGCAAAGTAATTTAAAAACTTTTATAGATAATAAAAAATCATATGTGTTAACATAATTGTCATAGACTTTCTCATCTTCTTGCTAATATAAGACAGAGACATGCAGAAATTATTCAGGAAATATTTTCGATACACTTCTGAAGTTTGTGATGAAGTGCTTAAAGCTGTTTTAGGAAGTAGATTTATTATGCAAGTAAACAAAGAGATTGTAATGTGATCATCTTATTATGTTGTAAAAAGTAACTGAAGTATATTTGACTTAATTCATATGTAAAAAAATTATAAGAGATTGCATTTGCTTTACACTAAGAGTTTTATGGTTGTTGCATCAAATCTCTCTACTACATATCTGCTTTTACTGTCTTCTTTTTTCATAGTTCTCTCCTAAAAATATCATATGAAAATAAGAGCATAATTGTAAGGCTCACATATATTGGATTGGTATATAAGGTCCTAAATCTAGAAGGGCCATGCCAATTTTTATTTTTAACACACCTCTAACATCTAACAGGATAAAAGGAACGTAGGAATCCCTCCAAAGTATCATTTCTAGGAGAATGAATAGGTGAATAAATACATAGAAGAAAACGAAAATGTGTCTCAGGAGCTAGTTTTAACATTCACTAATCATGCCCAGGCTATGTAGAATCTAACTTCTGATGGATAGATGCCAAAGTGCTCTACTGATTTTTTAAAGTAGATTTTCTGTCAGTCCTTGGCCTTGAACTCTTGGCCTGAGCTCTGTCTCTGAACTCCTTTTGCTCAAGGATAGTGCTCTACTACTTGCGCTACAATACCACTTCTGGCTTTTTCTGAGATTAATTGGAGATAAGAGTCTCACAGACTTCCCTTCCCAGGCTAGTTTTGAACCACAATCCTCAGATCTCAGTTTATTGAGTAGCTAGGATTACATTTGTGAGTCACTAACACCTGGCTTAAAATATTATTTTTTCTAGTAAATTCTTGGACATTTAAGGAGTTTATATCATTTGAGAAGAGAGCCAAGGTCCATGTGAGAGAATCTGTGAAGTTTTCCAGGTACAAACACCAGTCTTATTGCTTGACAAAAGACTAGAAATAAGGGCTGGGAATGAGGCTTTGTAGTAGAGTGTTTGCCTAGCATGCAGGAGGCCCTGGGTACAATTCCACAGTACCACATAAACAAATAAACAATAAAGACTAGAAATTTATTAAGAGCCAAATCTTTCTAAAACTTGATTTTACCAGTGACACACCTTGGCTTCTAAAATTAAAATATATAAAATACCATTTAGATTCTGTCTAGTTCTCAGATTAAGCCATATATTATTTATAAAACACTGCTCTTTTTCATGGTGCAGAGTTGGTAATATTTTCTCTTAGAGTTTTTCATGGTTCCCAAATACTTTTAGAGTCATCACATACAGCAAAATGATTTGTATATCCAGGAAGATACGGAACAGGGAATATTAGCTGTGTTGAAGACTGGTTTAATATTTTAGGCTATTTCCACATGATCCTATTTCAATGACCGAGTACATACAAAATTACTTTCTAAGTGCTCTGATCTTTACATTGGTTCCCACTCTATCACTATAATAACAACGACACCATCTAAATCACAGACATTACACATTCTGAGAACTTTATTCCCCTAAAAGTAGTGGAAGGCTATGAATTTGAACTGCGAAATTGCAGAACACAATACAAAGTGAATATATTAGATTTGAGAAGGGAAGCATGGAAGGGCAATGGGTATACACTGACTTACATGTCAATTTCATTCCACTAAAACTAACAAAATTTTCTCAAATAACATTGAAATATGGCTTGAACTCTTTTTGTCCAAACAAAAAATGTACTTTTCAAATAAAGCTATAAACATCCTTCCAAAATGCTTATAATAAAATGAGCTTAGAGATCAGCTCAAATACAGGAAGGCATGAAAATAGTATGCAAATTAAGCATGGTCTAAAACTCTGAGTCTAGAATTGAAGAAAAATGTTGTGTCCCTCAGAGATCCAATTCCTTACAGGCAAATGTTCTGGCCAATGGGATTCACAGGAAATTATCCAAACATTTGTGATGATCCCAGTTTTGTGTTGTGCCTAGAAACACAGTCCTGGAATGTCCTGAAATTGAACAAGATTCAAAATGCCAATATATGTATAAATAGCAAAGCAGATAACCTGTCTTTTGTTGAGATGTACTTTTTGGCATTGGTTTAATAAATGTTTTAACAACCAAACATATGGAATTTATTTTGATACATTGACTATGTTATTTAAAGTTTTTTTGTCTTCTCACTCTATTCATTTTAATATACCATTTGGAATTCTTGGCTTGAATAGTGCTTGAATTTTAAATTCAAGTCTGTTGCTAAGTACTTGAAAAACCTTGGCCTACTCAATTTCCTTTTTTTTCTTCTTTTTTTCTGTTTTTATTATCTTTAAGTAATTGTACAAAGGAGTTAACATTTTGTTTTATTTTATTATTTTAATTTATTTTATTTATTTTTGGCCGGTGGTGAGGCCTGAACTGTGGGCCTGGGTATTGTCCCTCAGCTCTTCAGCTCAAGGCTAGCCCTCTACCACTTGAACCACAGCACCACTTCCAGCTTTTTCTGCTTAAGTGCTGCTGAGGAATCAAACCCAAGGCCTCATGCATGCAAGGCAAGCACTCTACTGCTGAGCCATCTTCCCATCCCCTGAAAGCTTAATTTTTAAGCCCTCTATATATTCTGAATATTAGTCCTTTTCTGATATATAATTTCATTTATTTATTTTTAAATTAATTTATTTATTTTGTCAGTTGGGCTTGAACCTAGACTTGGGTGCTGCCACTGAACTCTTTTTCTCAAGTCTAGTGCTCTTTCAACTACACTCCGACTTCTGGTTTTCTGGTAATTAAATGAAGACACAAGTCTTACAGACTTTCCTTCTTGGGCTGGCTTTGAACTGTGATCCTCAGATCTCAGCTTCCTAGCTAGGATTACAGGTGTGAGTTACCTATTTCCAGTCTTTTCTCATATGTAGCTGTAGGTTTGTATTTAACTTATTGGCTATGTCTTTTCTTGTGTTTCTCAGCTATAAAAGGACTAGATATACATTAAAATATTTTGTATACTAGCTGCCATGCAATTAGCATTAAATTCATCTTAATCTTTAATTACATATTAATTATGATATATCATGCTAATTCACTTTCTTATGTATTTCCTGGATCACAATTTATAGAGATAGATAGATTGACCAGCATTCTTTTACTGAACAGTACACTTGGATGTGGAATACATTTAAAATTAGTTGATGAATGTGCCATTTTATTTCCACAAAGGTACCTCTTTGATTTACCAAAATATATTGCTATGCACAAGTCTTTTCTACCTGGGACTAGCTTTTTGAAATATTCCAGCAGCTGTGTTTATTTAATTATTATAAAATTCTCTGTGATACTAAAATTACTCCAGATATATAATATACCTTATTTTTCCCCAACTCTGGTGATTTCTATTTTTCATTCCAATGAAGTTAGTGGATAAAATGTCAAGATGTAGGTAAGCACTGGTGGCTCATCCTTGTATTCCTAGCTACTGTGGAGTCTAAGATCTGAGGACTGCGGTTTGAAGCTAGCCCAGATTTTTAATTGGAGATTCTTATCTCCAATTAACCACTAAAACATCAGATGTGGTGCTGTGACTCAAAGTGATAGAGTGCTAACCTCGTGAAAAAGCTCAGGGACAGTGCCCAGGCCCTAAATTCAAGCCCTGCAACAAAGAAAGAAAGAAAGAAAGAAAGAAAGAAAGAAAGAAAGAAAGAAAGAAAGAAAGAAAGAAAGAAAGAAAGAAAGAAAGAAAGAAAGAAAGAAAGAAAGAAAGAAAGAAAGAAAGAAAGAAAGAAAGAAAGAAAGAAAGAAAGAAAGAAAGAAAGAAAGAAAGAGAAAGTTAGGAAGGAAGTTAGGAAGGAAGGAAGGAAGAAAGAACGAACGAAAGAGAGAAAGAATGAAAGAAAGAGAGAGAGGGAGGGAGGGAGGGAGGGAGGGAAGGAGAGAAGGAAGGAAGGAGGGAAGGAAGGAAGGAAAGGAAAAAAGAAGGAAAGAAATTTAAGATACTTAAGAGCAGGGCTGGGAAGGTGGCTCAGTGGTAGAGCACTTGCCTTGCATGCATGAGGCCCTGGGATCGATTCCTCAGCACCACATAAGCAGGAAAAAAAAAAAGCTGAAAGTGGTGCTATGGCTCAAGTGGTAGTGAGCTAGTCTTGAGCTGAAGAGTTGAGGGACAGCGCTGGGCCCAGAGAGTTCAGGCCCCACGACCGGATCCCTCCTCCCTGCCCCAAAAAAGAGACTTAACAGCATGAGTTTTTTTGTCCTACCTGCAGTATAAAAACAATTTATTAAATAAAACATGAAAGTTGAACTACAGAAGAAATAGAAATAAGAGCAAGTAACCAACAAGTAACAAACCTCATTGTTATTTCTTGACATCTGGGAAGCACACATTTTCTTGTAGTTTTTAAAGCATAAGTGAACAGAGAGGAATGCTGGCTCAGAGTTTAATCCAATGACCAGCTTTTTCTCTCAGGATCATTTCTGACTATTGAATGCTGAAACAGTTGGAAAAAATATTACAGATGATAAAAAATACATTAGAGCTATTGATGTAGCTTACAGAGAATTATGATGGATTTTCTGTATGTTGTACATTGAACACATTTTCATTAAAAAAATACTATGTTTTGAAACTTGTAGTTAAGAAACTTGATTAGTTTTCCTAGAAAATAAACAGTTTCACAACAGATTCTTATAAAACAACAGTTTATGTAAATACAAACAAAAGACTGTGACATTCATATTAAATGATATTATTTATTCAAAGTAAGATGGAAAATGTTCAGTTCAGGAAATATTTTATGAAATAAGGTGTTTTGGAACCATCATGACTGTGGTGGAGAAGGCAGTTGAAAAAAATTAGCTGTTTTCAGGCTTCAATACATCCTGCTTGGTTCATGTAAAATTAACCACACTCTCTTGGAAAGTGAACTTCCAGTTACTAATTCTGATAAATATCCTCCTGCTCAGTTTGGAAATATTATGGAAGTATTTGATCAATATGTATAACATATGTGGGTTTATAATGCCAATTCTCAGACTAGATAACTACAAAGTTCAGACTTTATAACTACAAAGTTCTCACTTTGGGTCCTCCTTATAATGCCTGAAGCAGATACAGGTTTTATGTGTAGCTTCCATTGCCTGGATCCTTTTTGTTTCCTTAAAATGGTCTAAGATAACCTAATACACCTAAAATATATTTAAGTGAATTTAATTCAGATGTTAGCCTTTATTCATTATAAGAGCACATGCCAAGTAAATAGAGAAAAAAAGAATAAAAGAAAAAAGAGCTCTGCTCTCTTTATAGTTAATATTTTACTGACAGCTGAAGCAAACAGTCTAATTAATACTTTTGATATGAAAGAAATGGCTTTCAACAAGTCTGCCAGTGGGCATATAAGATCTCTGTGTCATTTCTTCAGTGACATTTCACTACTTGAAATAGCATGGTTAGTCAAAGCAGTTATGCTTGCAAGTTGGCAATATTCAAATAACATTACCATGTCAACCTTTGAAACAAATGTAGATGACTAGCTTTGCAAGTTTTACCATTAAAAAAATTAAAGTAAGAAACGAATAAAATCACTATTACCAAATTACAAAAACCAAATTAATCAACATAACCATCATTTCCTAGTAAACATTAGGTCCATGAATTTACTCTAATTGTTATTACTTTGACCTGTATTCTTCCATGCATTACTCACAGAATTTGCTATAAAATTTGCTAATTCTACACTTACTAAAATAGTTCTACTTTATCACATTTTAAATATGGAGTTAAATGGAATTACAAGGAACCAAAATTTTAAAAAAATAGGAAGATAAACACAGTCTTTGCAGGTGACAGTCTTATTAATTTCCTTACCTTCTATTTTAGAACATTGCTGTGAAAGATTAAAAAGGGTCTCAGAATAGGCAAAGATGGCTAAGTCGTCTATCTTTCAAAGAATTTGTACTCTTTATTTCATTGATTTTATGCATTGTGTGTTCACATATTAATAATAAAGGCCAGATATCAATGCCCAGTCATGATTTAGATCCTTGTTTTGCATGGACAAACAGTAACTAATCTTATCTACAGCCAAACTCCCTTTGGCAGGTTAGAATTTAAACTGGAAATTCCATACTTGAAACCCATAGTAAATTATCTCCCTGGTTCATTATTGTCAATGAATCTAGCGTTGGGTCCCTAGATCTTAGAGTTTCCTGTAATACAAAACCCGTGTCTTATTGCTGCATTTAGTTAACATCTGCATCATTTCTCTAACAATGTACTAAAAATCAAACAGTTTTTGATGCAGAAACTCCTCTAAGTATTTTTCATCAATTAATATGTAGATTAGCATGAATTTTCCTTTTACTTATAATCCAGAGGCTGACACTTCAATATTTTGACTTATTAGACTGGCAGCTGTCAAATCAAGGATAATTTTAGGTTATACTTTTAGAAAGCAATTATACACAAGGACTTAAGGCACACTTCAGTAACCATCATTTTCTCCATTTCTATTTATAAATAAACATTCTCCATATGACTTTAAGAAAACTCTGAACTTTAGCATTTATTAGGTAAGAAAGGCTAGCAAGACTGAGTCTTTCTGCTTCCAGAAAAAGAAATATGTTCATAACTAACATTCTGGCCTGCAATCAAAGGAAGCTCTCTTTCTTTCCACTAAATGTATTCATATTTGGGCTGTATATTGTTTGAGGTACTTCCATTAAATGATCTACGTTTAGCTTAACTACTACAATTTCATGAAATTTTTAATATGAAATAAGTTTTTCTAAATCATCATCTGTCAAAAGGGACATAAAAACATCCAACACGTTAGTAAAATTGTAATAAATATAAAGTTTCACAGGTTATCTTCTACAATTTTAAGAAAATAAAGAATCCTGAGATATCTGTTATAAACTGATAATATTTTGAACATGTACCTTACTGTTTAGCATGTTAAGTAGTTAAGATTTCTGCAGTTTAGTTACTGAAGAAGCACTTAATTTCATTGATTTTTTTGGTTTCATTTTTGTAAAGTTAATAGAATTTGTTTTTGAGGTTAGTGTTAGGTTTACAATATTAAGTGAAAAATAGAGATGTGGTACTCTGTGTACCCCACTCTTACTTGAGCCTCTGCTACCTTCTGTCTCTGTCTCTGTCTCACAAACAGAGAGAAAGAGGAAATTGGCAAAGAACAAATTATTTTGATTTCTAACATATTTTATTATCTTTATGTAGTTGTTCAAAGAAGTTGCTATTCAACAAAGCATTGTATGAATACAATTCTTCCTGATCAAGTTTTAATGAAATTTGGATACATAAGGTTGAATAATGATCAAACCAAACAAAATGGGGGCAATAATGGGCATTCCTACAAATAGGAATGCACAAAAATGTGGCCCCGTCCCCTATTCATTCAGAGTCATAACCCATTTCTAGAATGGAAGATCTAAAAACATTTTCATACATCTAATCCCACATACACTAATAAAAAGAATTGTATATAACAATTAGATAGCACACACATATATAGTTATCATTGTAGTGTTGAATTGATGATTCTTACTAGTGACTTCCACTTCAGAAATATTTAAATAATTACTCTAGACTATTATTCTAATGGGTGTATATTGTTTCCAGTTAGAACTTAGCACTTGTTAGAGATGAAGGCTGATTTTGTGGGTAGTTGTGGCATAACTGGAAAAGAGCATGCCTATCTGATTGCAGTACTGCTGAGAAAGGAAGTGGGAACAGGAAGGTTACGCAGGGAATTGTCTAAATTTTAGAAATTGCACATGGACAAGGAGAACACATTGTATTTCCTCTTAGAATGATCTATTCTTTGGCCTGAAGAAGAGGGTAGTGTCTAAAGAATAATAATTTCTTATCAGTTGATTTTTATGGTCCCCAATAAATCTTAATATTGATATAATCTGAGATCTTATTTAGCAATGCCATTAGAAGTTGTGAACTCAGATTGCACCATATATTGTACAGATTCTGTCATTCCTAAATTCATTATATATTGACTTTTACCTTCTTCAAAAATCCCATCTTCAGAGTTTATACAGGCTAATTGGATTCAAATAATCAGCTGACATTAATGGGCATAGTAATTGGGTATTTTTGTTGCAATACATATCCCAAAGAGGATTACAATAAACATATATATTTTTTCTTTTTAAAATTTTCTATCTAATCTGGAATTGAACTTAAAACTGTAATGGCTTAAGGGATTGGATGGCAGATTTTGGTAGCAAATTTAACATTGCAAGTGTTCTCTAATCCATTTCCTTTATTTATATATTGATGTTTGTATTTAAGAGAAAATTAATTTCACTTATTCTGCCTCCCCAGCCTACCCAATTATATCTTATTTGTAAGTTTACTAGTCAAACCTATGCAATTTTTTGAAATATTTTACCTAGCAAATATACTCAGTACTTCACATGGTTTCTTCTTTTTTTTTTGTTTTTGTTTTAACATGAAGTGTTCTACCACTTGAGTCATGCCTCAAATCTAAGTGTTTGTATAAAAATGGAAGAACTCTCTTGAATTTATCTTCTTTGTCTGGTTCAAATCTCAGATCTTCAGATCCCAGACCTGTTGAGCAGTTAGGATTATAAGCATGAGTCACAGGCATTTAAATTACAAAATGTGAGCTGTTGAACAAGCTCTGGACTAGCAATCACACTTCATGAACTTAATCTTCCTGTGTTGGCGAAGTTCCTATATGAATGAAGAGAAAACTGTTAAGTCAGGTTTCAAGCCAATACTTTAATAGCATATTTTCCTTATTGCTTAGCAATAAATTCAGTCAGTGTCACACTAATTAGAAAAGAAACTTGAAGGAGAATAGATAAGACATTACATGACTTTATGCATCGGGGTTCTACATCTATTACATTGTGTTTGACTGTAAACCTCTGTGAACAGATAGTCTCACATTTTTTTTTAAAAAAGGAGAACAGCAATAAAAACAGCAATAACATTTATCTGTTCTTTTTGTTGAGATGTAAGAAGAAAACTATAAACCTCTAAATGTGGAACAAAAGATGATTATTGATTTGGCAATCTAGTGATTTGTTTGTAAGTTAGTGTGGTTGGCAGAGATATTTGTAGTGTTATACAGATGTGAGATTATATAATGCCACCTGTTTCTGATTCTAATCATTACAAGGTGCCTATTACAAACTTATTGACCTATGAAAACTGGGAAGTCACATTTTAAAACCAACAACAAAAACACTTGCTGGCAGTGATTTATCTCTTGCCTTTTCTTTTGAACATAGTCTGTTCTAGGCAAGCAGGGTGGACATCTGTGAGTCCTGGGACCACTCTTCTAACTAATGAAGAGCAAAGTCTTTCTGGTAGACAGATGATATTTGCAGGTGGCCTGCTAATGACAATCATCTTCTGGTGTTACTTTCTCCAAGATTTTGTACAAAAATATTCTATTTTAACTCATATACCAATAAAAAATTTTCATAGTTTAAGGGAAAGCTCAACTGAATTTGTTGGCATTTAAATGTCTATTTTCACAGACCTGTAAAGAAGAATCATGTGTGTGTGTGTGTGTTTGTGTGTGTGTGTGTGTATGTATGTGTATGTGTGTGAATGTATGTGTGTAAGTTACAATTATCCATTCTGTTGACATACTTTCCTAAGATTACATTATACATGACTATCATTTGCTTATTCCAGTTTCTATTATACTTCAAAAGCAAAATGAGGACAAATATTTGTACCTTTCTCATGAACCCACAAGTCTCTTCATATATGTTCATCTGCATCTATCTACATGTGGGAGACATGTAGATCTGGGCTTTAAATAAATAGAAAACAAGAAAAATACTTAATCCTTTCTGAATATCAGATGTTTGCTTGGAGGACTTTAAGTAATATTAGGAGATTCCATTTGTAATAATATTAATTTGTTGAACTGTTTTGAAAACCAGATTTCTTTTTGGTTCTTCCCTGTTTTAAAGGGAGAGTAAATAGAAGACAAAATCTGACAGTCTTAATTTCTCCTGAAATCATGTCATTCTTGGCTGCACACGTCTTAGCTGCTGTGAAGTACAAAAGTTGTTTTCTGTCAAGCTGAATATGTTAATACATGGATAGAATCAATGGCATTGAACCTATGTTACTTGGATCTCACTCAAACAAAAGGTTATATGGATGTCAATCATAACTTTCTCTTGTCTGCATGAAGAAAATCAGATTTACCAAGAATAGACAAGCAATTCCTCAGCAAGCTGAAGATACTGAAAGAAAGATAAGGCATAAGAATCGTGGGGATGTTAAATGGAGGCTAAGTGAGTTACTTTTTACAGTATCTGGTACCCTGATTCTGGGTGCAAAGTCCACAATATTTCCTGAAATGGATAGAAATATTTTGTGAAAACAGAACTTAGAAAGTGGCTCCTGGATTGGAAAGATCAACATCATGAAAATTGCAATACTTCCCAAGGCTATCTACAAATTCAATGCGATACATATCAATATTCCAACCTCATTCTTCAAGGAAATAGAAGAGGCAATCCAAAAATTCATATGGAACAATAAAAGACCCTGAATAGCAAAAACAATCCTCACCAGAAAGAACACTGCTGGAGGAATATCAATATCAAATTTCAAACTCTACTATAAAGCCATAGTAATCAAAACAGCTTGGTACTGGCACAAGAACAGACCTCAGGACCAATGGAATAGAATTGAAAACCCAGAAATGAACCTACAGACCTGTAACCATCTAATCTTCTATAAGAGAGCTAAACAAATAGAATGGAAAAAAGACAGCCTCTTCAGTAAGTGGTGCTGGCAAAATTGGTTAACTACTTGTAGAAAACTAAAGCTAGATCCTTATATATCACCCTGCACCAGAATCAACTCCAAATAGATCAAAGATCTTGGAGTCAAAGCAGACACTCAAAACATTACAGAATGGAATAGGAGAAACCCTAGGTCTCCTTGGAACAGGCTGAAATTTTCTTAATAGAGAACCAGAAATACAACAAATCAAAGAAAGGTTGGACAAATGGGATTGCATGAAATTGCAGAGCTTCTGCATGGCAAAGGACATAGATAGCAAGATCAATAGAAAGCCCACGGATTTGGAGATCTTCACTAACCATACAACAGACAAGGGTCTCATAGCTAATATATACCTGCAACTCAAAAATTAAATCCCCCAACAACAAATCTCCAAAGAAACAACTGCCCAATAAATAAATGGGCTAAAGACTTACAGAGAAACTTCTCTGAAGAGGAAAGAAGGATGGCCAATAGACACATGAAGAAATGCTCAACCACTCTAGCCATAAAAGAAATGCAAATCAAAACAACATTGAGATACCACATCACCTCAGTTAGAATGGTTATAATCAAGAACTCTATTAACAACAGATACTGGAGGGGATGTGGACAGAAGGCAACCCTACTGCATTGTTGGTGGGAGTGTAATCTTGTTCAACCACTTTGGAAAGTAGTATGGAAGTTCCTCAAAAGACTTCACATGGAGCTCCCCTATGACCCAGCAATCCCACTTTTGGGCATTTACCCAAATGATCACAAACAAGACCAGCATGACTATGTTTATTGCAGCCTTATTTACCATAGCTAAGATATGGAACCAACCCAGATGCCCCTCAGTAGATGAATGGATCAAGAAAGTGTGGTATATATACACAATGGAATTCTATGCCTCCATCATAAAGAATGACATTGCCCCATTTGTTAGGAAATGGAAAAAATTATATTAAGTGAAGTAAGCCAAGCCCAAAAGAACTTAGGTCCCATGATTTCCCTTATTTGCAATAACTAGTATATTTCTGAGTCAAGCAGAAAAGGTCAGATAAGTCGATGTTAGGGAAATGAACCCTAAGATATGTATTCATTTTTTTTTCTTTCATGCGATTGTTTCTAACACATTTATAAGATGATTTCTTTGCTGCTTTCTATGTCCCTCCCCCACGGTATAACCTCTGCTTTCACTGTATTTGACGTCGGTATAATTTGTGGAGGTGAAGGGAAAAAACAAATCGTTTAAATAGGGATACAGTTGGACCCATTGCAACAATGAGACGTTCAAGTCGTTATGAACAAACTTTCCAACTTTGGTGGGGAGGAGGAGGATTCGGTGGGGGAGGGGGTGAGGATGGTAAGGGATGGGAAGGGGACACAGACAAGGAGGACAAACAATACTTGATAAGAAATGTACTCATTATCTTGCCCATGTAATTGTAACCCCTCTGTACAGTATTTTCACAATGAGAAAAAAAGAAATGTTTTGTGAATGCCTAATAGTGCTCAGTTATGAACACTAAAAATTGTTCAAATATTACTCGATTTGGAAATTAACCCCTTATTTTTTGCGGGGGTCATACTGGGGTTTTCATTGAGAGCCTTGTTAAGATGGTGCAATGCTGCTGATCCATGCTTCCACGTCTACATTAGCTGTTGCTTCTCATCCAGGGATGCTCTTGACCTGCGATCCTTAACTGCACTATAAGGCTTTTCATCATTGTCTGCATCATAGCTGTTTGCCACAGAATCAAGCTTCGCAGATTAGAGATCGAACTTTATGCACTTTCTACCCCAACGGGCCTGGAATCATAGTCCTTCCCGTGTCAGCCTCCTACATAGCTATGTATGACCGGCATGCTATGCCATCCAGCCTGGAGTTCAGAAGTCATCTCCCAAACTTATCTGTGGGTACAGGCCTTGAAACATGATCCCCTATCCCAGGATTAAGAGGTTGAGCCCCCAAGTGCCGAACTTAATCCCTTTTTTTTTTAAAGAAAAGACATGAAAAATACCAAAAAAACCCACCCACTTAGAAAGTTTACTTCATGTAACATAACATTAATTTTCATCTTAGTTAAATGTACCTCCGTATTTTTCCTTTGTCTGTTGGATTATGAATCTATTCCTCCAAAATGTGTAAATTCTGTAGTGTTTCCATTTCACAATGCAGAATACACACAAATGAGTGAATGAACGAACGGATCGTAATTAGAAGAATGAAGGAGTAGACAAATATGTCAGTAATTGAAGTCATTCATTCCAATAACCTTTGCAGAATGAGCTACAATATTTTCCCACAGCCATGGAAAAGTTTTGGGTTTTTTTTGTGTTTGTTTTGTGTTTTTTTTAGTATTTCATTCAAGTATATTCTCATTTTAAAAACCTAAATTGAGAGTATGATTTTGTTACAAATTTTACTTTACTTTATAAATAAGATTTATTCCAAAACATAAACAACTGAGCTTCTTCATCTTCAACTTATCATATTTAAGGCAAATGGACTTAGAATACTTAGAAAGACCAATTATTAAAAGGAAGCAAACAATTGAATAACACTCTACTTGGCCTTTATTTTAATCTTACTTGATTTAATCTTTTTATAACTTCATCTTATTGGAATAAAAATTTATTTCTTTTTCAATTATTTTACAGAAGGTATCAGAGCCATTTGCACCATCTATTTAAAGTTCACATAATAAAGGTTAAGTAATTATTTTTATATATTCTTGGCATTTTAGGGAGAATTCTAAGTTGAAATGTTAATTGAAGAACACTTTCCTGATACATATTTTTACACAGTGAATTTAAACCATGAGAACAAAGAACATGACCACAGAGTGATAGAGATTGAGAGAAAGCTCAGGACAGCAATTCATAATCTGTTCATCAGCATAATAGTGGTCTCATCAGCAGATGAACACTTGTTCTTTTGCCTAATCACATTGTTTAAATAGTAAATATTTTTAATCTAACTGATTTCTTCGAAAGAATGCCACACTTTATTTTGTAGGATGTAGAAAGGTGATAATAGGTTGGAGAGTAAAATTCTTGGAAATGTACTAATGTATTACATTTCCCTGAATGTGTCCATGTTTTCAGTGATGTTTACTTTGACACTTAACGTTGCAGTGTTGTCTACATTGCTACTTAACACTGCATATAATTGATATTCTGTATTTGATTAAATATGTCAAGCAACACAAACATTTCTTAATCTAAATTTCAAAAAAAATTTACCCTTCAAATGACATATTTATCTATTGCACTATTCACATAGTTACCTCAAGTACAAGTCTAAAACTTAGCATGGAAACTTCCTTCCAAATGTCAAATAAATTTTATACTTCACTGACCTTAAATTTAGCCTCTAATTTATTCAAAATGCATATTTTAATTCACCTTGATGATTGTTTTTCTCCCAATACAATATTATTTAGTTGTAAAATTCACTTTGGATCTTTAAAGTTCACTTGAATCTTTAATCTTTATTTCAAATTGCAAACATTTTAATGAGGCTTACATTAATACTCTCCTAACTAGAGTAACAAAGTCCAAACATGCCCTTCTCATTCACCCCCAAAACCTAATCAATATTCTAACCTCAATCTAGAACAATCTTCCAGGATAAAACATGATTCACAGCTCAATTGCTAACCCATTATGAACACATTTTTTATGATAAAAATTGTGCTCCCAACATTCATGCTTTGATCACCTTCAATTGGGGAGCCAATTAGACTATTTCTTTATCAAACAGGTCTGTACCTGCCATCTTCATTACTTGTGATCTCTATTGATAAAGTCACAAGCTACTTATTCCAACATGAAAGGAATCATACTACATTGTATCCAGAAGTTTTAAAAGTGCTCCAATACAAAGTCACTCATATAGTGACATGAAAATTTCTTGCTCTACTTAAATCACTATGTGAACTTTCAGTTATTGTCACAATAGTATTTCTCAAAATTGCTGGAGAAAATGGTTAAACTGTGGAAGAAATGTGCTCCATTGCTGCACCTTTTTCAGAATATTATGTGGGAGAACATAGTAGAACACAGTGGTTAGATGCTAGATCTTTTTCTATGTATGCATAGCTTAGATCTCTCACGGAATAATTAGGAAAAATGAATGTCTCGTATTCAGAATAAATTTAAGAGACAGTGATAATTCATGCATTATTTTATTTGATAGTAGTTCAAATAAACTATGAATTATTTGAAGTTTTATAGCCTAGCATGAAGCTTTATAACTTGATAACCTAAATAAGGTACTAGTAACCCATTAATCAGAATGCATTAATTTGTGAAAGAAATATTTGGCTAATGTTGTTGATCTTCAAACAAAAGTAAGCAATTTTCAGAAAAATATTGAAAATATGCAAATATCCTTTCAATTTTATTCATAATTATTTAGCATGTTTAACTGCCAGATTTACACTCTCCCACTGGGCTATGTGTTAGTTAACTATACTTGATGAATTTATGTAATATGACATACATTAGTAATTAAAAGGTAAAATTAAATGACAGGTATATATACACATATAGTACATATACATCCTATGAATATATATACATATATAATGTTGTGGCTTTCAATGTTAGGATATGGACAAGATGGATGTTATATGTAAATTCTGCCTTCCATTTTCAGTTCCTCAATCACAAGTTGGAATAACAATGCCACATATTTCTTAGCCTGTATTTAATTAGACAATGCATAGAAAATACTTTGAATAAATACAGATAAAGCAAACTCATAATGTGAATTTGGAAAAGAAATGTTACCAGAATGGATTAAAATCAAGACAAAAATGTCAGATGATCACCACTAATCTATTAATCTCAAAATAACTATATTTAGCTAAATATGCATTAGAATATTTTATTTAAAATATATTTATCTTTAACTTAAAGATAATTGTAGATATTTGTAAGATACCAGGTAATATTTTGATACCATATGTAGTTATAATCAGAATCATTATCATGTATATCAAATTAAACTAATCATATCTTTATTTTGGTAACAATCAAAATCATGTCTTCTATTTTTAGTATATGATATATTATTGTTAATTATATTATGTTGTTCTACATTTTAAAGTAGCATCTTTAAGATACCTATTTCTATGATAGTACCATACATTGTATATGTTTTAACCTATTAAACTATATATGTGTTTATATGAATATCTTTCTCATTAAATTGAAATTTAGTTACATGCACATTCTATTAAAACAAAAACTTAATGTTATTGTAATAACATTAAAAATCTGCTATGCTAATAAATGATCATGAATATTTTTATTTTGGTCTAACATTTTACTTGGTTGATTATTTAATAAAAGTGAATTCTTTATCTAGATATCAACTAAAACTTCTAACATAATTGCTACTTTGCTTCAAATAAAAACTAAGTATCTATAACATTCCCCTGAGTATATATTTTTCTTTTTTTCTTTTTTGTTGGGGTGGTCAGGTTGTGGGGTCTGAACACTGGGCCTGGGCACTGTCCCTCAGCTTTTCAGCTCAAGGCTAGCGCTCTACCACTTGAGCCACAATGCCACTTCCGGCTTTTTTCTTTTTGCTTATGTGGTGCTGAGGAATCGAACCCAGAGCCTCAGGCATGCAAGGCAAATGCTCTACCACTGAGGCAACTTCCAAGCCCCTAGGTATATATTTTTCTTAAAATAGTATTATATCTTGGAAAATATACTCACAACCACAAAGCATACAAAACACATAATTGCTTATACAAATATAAATCACATTATATTGAATTCTTGAAGTCATATTGAATTCTCAATAATAATGGGAGTTTGTTCACTTTGCTTTCAAGTTACCTGTTTTGAGTGTATGAATTGGATTTCATGCATACATATTTTTTAGCATATATCTTAATCTTTCATAAAATCTTGTTTGCTCCATGGGAAAAGAAATATCCAATTATAAAACCATCTGGCATTTTGATTCTTAGTAGTAAGTTTAAGATTTCTATTCCTTACCTCTGCATGTAGCTAAGAAAATGAAAGAACCACAGTTTTCATCTGTGCTCAGCCTTTTTATTGCTCCTTTCAATAAAGTGCGGGAAAAAAAGAAGGAAGAAGGAAAATGCAAACATCTGTCTGTTCCAGATGCTAGAACGTAGTGGAAGCAAGATTCTGTTACCTTGATATCCTTTTGTTTTCTCAGTGGAGTTGAAGGATCTTAACATTTCCTCAGAATGTAAGTGGTTCTCTAGCTAAGAGAACTCAAGCCAGCCAGGGATATTAGGGCTCTGTGTGCTCTTCAAACACATGGTTTTGAAAGCTTATGCAATTATATCTAGTTATATGGAGAAGTGATAAGTCCTGTTTTATAATTTCTGTTTCGAAATGCTCTACAAAAATTGAAAATGAAATAAAAGATTCTCATTACTCTAATGCTATCATTACTGTACTACATGTAAAGTATATGTAGGATCAAATAATTTGCATGCCACAGTTTTGTGAAGAAGGATCTGAGTCTCTGCCCTTGGCAGTTACATAAATAACTTAGTGAACTTTAAAAAATAGCATTATGACTTTTACTAATGGAAATAATAATTATTTTTGAGTTTAATTTAAAAATAAATAATGAAATGTAGCAATATGGGAGTGAAAAAACATCCATAGGGATAAAGAGATGCCAGGTATGAATTTGTGGGCGTTTTGTCTTCTTTAGCAAAGAGTTGCTCAATATTTCACAATATATCTAAGAGACAAAAATACTTTCAAATATTCCTAATTCTTTAAATATTCCTAATTGTAATTCCTCTGTATATAACCTTTATAATAACAATAAAATTAAAAAAAAACACTTCTAGGGCTGGGAAGGTGACTCAGTGGTAGAGCGCTTGCCTTGCATGCCTGAGGCCCTGGGTTCAATTCTTCAGCACCATATAAGAAAAAAGAAAAAAGCCGGAAGTGGCGCTGTGGCTCAAGTGGTAGAGTGCTAGCCTTGAGCTGAAGAGCTGAGGGACAGAGCCCAGGTCCAGAGTTCAGGCCTCATGACCGGCCCCCCCCCCAAAAAAAAAAAAACACTTCTAGAAATCTTCCTCAGAATCACAAGGATAATATGTTAAAATAAATATTTCATCCATGGAATAGTTCTTAGTATTCCTAGTACATGCTGGATGGAACAATTTTATTACAAGAAAAGGAGATAGAGGTTCTCCAACCAAAGAAAAATATGTAATAAGAATTAAATTTAATGCAATACATATTTTGTATATTTTAAAATATAGTAATTATACATTGCTATATCATATATGTAATAATATAAAGGTAATACTATAACTATTTTATATAACAAAGTGTTATTATGCAAAATGTTTATAATACATGCACATTAAATCTTATCAAAATTATTGAATTAAATTATATATAATTATTCATTGCATAGAACATAAAGAATACTTCTTATATATACATGTAACCAGTGTTTCTTTGTACGTTGAAGTATTTTCTCCAAAATGTAGGTATAAACTAAATAAACATATGCTAATGACATAATTTAAAATCATGTACTGTAAAAAATGAAATAAATTGTAAGTAAATGTTGAAAATAGCATCAAATGCTGGTGTTTCTACTCAACCCTACTGTGAATGTCTGATGGTTAACAAGGTTATTCTGAAGGACACTGAAAGGAAGAAACCGGGATAGGTGAGAATTTTGCCCAAGTCTCAGCAAGGAAGAGAAACGTGAGAGTGACACACAGAGGCCAAGACTACAAGGTCCCAAGATGAGCTTAAAATATCAAACTATACCCTGCTTGATTGACAGGCAAGGAATTTCACCTAACTAAAATCATCCATAATAAATAATATTTGAGACAACGAAAGTCTGTCTGAATGGCTAAGTGGAAGAAAGACAGAACAAGACATTTCCCATGTTCTAAGGCATATTGGAAGCTAAAAACATCCATGGGCACACAATCAATTTTCTACCTGAAAAAAAAATATACTCTGCAAAAACATTTGAAGGTGCTGTACTGAAAGTAGATAGGGTTGTTGAAATATAAATGTTGTAAAGTGCTGGGAATTTTCAATTATGGCCTTTAAAACTCAGTATGTGTCTTACAATTTATCATTAAAAAATCAGAAGTTTATAATAAATGAAAACCATCATATGAGGCTCTCTCAGTATTTCCTCCAATATAAAATAGGGGAAAAAGTTCTAAGACAGCACTCTATGCTGAACTCAGTAACAATTTAAGGTTATGAAGCTACCTGGAATTAAAACTAAAAAAAAAAAAAAAAAAAACAGAAAACAGTGTGAAAGGGTACATGAAAAAAATGAAAAGAATAAAACTCAGTGATTATAATTAAATTAGGACATGCTCAGGTGCTGAGGCATAAGATAAAAGAAAAGAAATCATACTAAATGAATTAGTAGCTGGAAGAATATTAGATTTAGGGAAATGTCTGGATAAACAGAATCTTGAAGGCTAAGTCACACACAAAGGCAAACTTAAAGAATAACAGCAGCAACTCAAAATGCCAGGAGGTCATGGGAAATGTAATTTAGCCTCTACAATGAAACAACTGCCTGACTTAAGTGATACATCCAAAAAAGAATTGAAAGAGGATAAAAAGTCATTCCAAGGAAAGTAATAACTAAACGGATTAATGAGTATTGAATCCACATTAGTAAAGACATTTAAAAGTGAAGCTGCATACAGAAGTGTACAACTGCAAGATGAACACAGTCATAGAACCAGGAAAACAAGCTACCACTTCAGAAGACAAGCAATATAACAGAAGAAGATTAATTTAATCATGTCTGAAATTAATCAGGGCCTGAGTCCCCAGCTCAGTGTCAACAGGCTATGGAGTGATAAGAAAGCTGATAGCATTTCCTCTAATGTGAGGAAAGTTTCACCTCCTAAAAGTCTGGTTGCTAGACTGTGTGGCTGTTGGAAGGAGGTCAAACCTTCAGGTCTTATGGATGTAAATGAGGTCACTGGGGACTCTTGGAAGATATAATAGGATACCCAGCATTTTCCTGACTTTTCAGTCACATCCTGATTCTCATGAGATATGCAGTCTCCTCTGCCGCAGACTCGCACCTTGAAGATCTGCCCTGCTATGGCCCACAACAATAGACCCAGCAACTATAGACTGCCATATCTGAAAGAATAAACCAAGGAATCCTCTGTGTGTGTGTGCGTGTGTGTGTGTGTGTGTGTGTGTGCGCGTGGTGGGTATGTACACACATGTACAGTCAACAAAAAACAAAGGTGTCAAGAATAATGGTAAAATAACCGTATCTAGGTAATTAATTATAGGCAAACAGGACAAAGTCAACTAAGGTGGATTAAAGACTTGAAAGATTAATTGAATCTTCTGAAATATTCTCCCAGTTACCAGACTTAATCAGGACGAGGATATTCTACAACAACCTCCAAAAACATACACTCTGGGGCTGAGAAGGTGGCTCAATGGTAGAGCACTTGCCTTGCATGCATGAGGCCCTGGGTTCAATTCCTCAGCACCACACAAGAAAAACAAAGCCACAAATGGAGCTATGGCTCAAGTGGTAGAGCGCTAGCCTTGAGTTGAAGAGCTGAGGGACAGAGCCCAGAGTTCAGGCCCTATGACTGCCATAAATAAAGCACACTCTGTGTAATTATAGCTGCACCTTCCTTTGAAATAGATTGAGCTATTTTTTAAAATTAAATATTTTGGTGATTACTATATTATTTTTCTTACATATTACAAAAATAATATTTATTAATGATCAGCCACGGAGATCAGTAGGATTCTGGTTCCAAGCTAGCTCAAGGAAAACATTAGCAAATTTTATCTGCGCCACTAAAAGATGGGTTCCAATGCACAGGTCTCTAGCTATATAGACAATTTATGTAGGAAAATTACAATCCAAGCCCATTCAGTCATTAACTTAAGATCCAGTTAGAAAACTTGCTAAAACAAGTCAAAAGTCCTGGGGCATGGCTTAGTGATAGAATGCCTACCACCTTATCATGAGACTCAGAGTTCAAATGCCAGTGCCACTAATAATAACACACAACTTTACAACCAGAAAAGATAAATGGATATTTTGCAAATGTTCACCTTCATTTTACTCAAGGACAAAAAAATGCAAAGTTCAATGTGGGCCCTAAAATGAACTTTCAAATGGAAAAGGTTCCTAATATGCCCACATGATTGATGACATAGATTATATATTCATGTATTCAGTTATCTCATCAGGTTTGTACATGTGCCAATGACTGTATTTCATCTCTAATATGAGAGATATGTAACATAAAGATTTATTAGCTACTATGTAGTTTTATTTATTCATATAAATACCAAAATGATACAGACTTTTTCTTCTTGTTACTGGACAGAGGAGTCCTGTGCATAAACCTCCAGACACTGTTCCTTTTCTAACAATAGAGGTAAAAGCAGTAGCAAACACTCATGGAAATTGTGAAGATTTCCACACTTACATAATTATAGTCTCTAGAACAGCACCTAAGATGAATTACTGTTGTATAATCAGTATTTATTCTTTCTTTTTCCTGAGTCTCAGTGGCACAGGATAAGGAAGAAAAGTCATACATTTTCTAGACCATTAAAATGTGAGCAATTATATCACTCAATCTTAAAAACTACTAAATGAAAATGGAAAAAAATACTATGCTATTTTACTGTTGTATAGTTCTGTCACAGTTACTTAAAAGCTAGTTAATATTCCCTGCACCAACCTCTGCTCATAGAAGCTGTAATGATACTTTCCTTGCCAGAGTGAATTGAATTGTCTTTCATGCCCAACCTTCCCAATTTGCACTAGGGAATTTTCACTCATCTCCAACATACTCAAAGGTATTATGAAGTTGAACCAAGTTTAGAGGTGCTTTATCAGTAGGTCAGGTCAAGGTGTAAAATGAAAACTAGTCCTCAGAATCTGAAAATAATAGTCCAAAGTGAGGGATGTGAAGGGTAAACAAAGGAGGAGGCTGCAATGCTTGGTAAGAAATGTACGCATTATCCTACCCATGTAATTGTAACCCCTCTGTACAGTATGTTCACAAATAAAATACAGAAAGAAAGAAAGAAAGAAAGAAAGAAAGAAAAAGAAAAAAAAGGACTCTAGAGATAATCAGATGTTTATGTGCTATTGGGTGTTCTAGGGCCAGAATTCCACTCTAGTTCTGATTTTGCTTTTGCTTTGATTTTCCCCACTGGTGGAAGCTTGCACTGGACTTGTAAGGATGGTGAATAGCAACTGCTGCCTTGCCTGCTGCTTTGTATTGATTGTTTTCAATCCGTGAATCTTTCCTGTATTGAGCCAACAAGGAGTACAGCATTAAGACGCTGTGTTTACCAAAATTGCTTCTCAGCAGTTTAAGACACTAGTTTGAAAAAAGTCTGGTAGGAAAACTGACCTTGTTCGGTCTAGCACTATCCGAAAACTATCACAGGCAGCTCCTTAAAAGGAAAGAAAACGAAGATTGATTCTCCTATTAAAGCAAAAGGGTCTGTACTATCATAAATGCAATACACTATACATGCTTATATAGAAAGTTCCAGTTCTACTAGCTTTAACTTCAGTGAAATAAAAGAGAAAGCAAATGCATTTCTAAAATATATCATACTAAGCATTCATGTAACATGTAAAAACCTAAGTTATTTTATTTTAATTTGATACAATGAGATGCCAGAATTAATAGTCTTACCATAGGAAAATATTAATAATAACCCCTCTGTAAATTACAAAGCATTTCTTCAATGTCCTCACAGAGCCCACAAATTCACTTGGGCTTGTGTGACATTTCTTGGCCTACAAAATATAACAAGAGGAAGTGGTGCTGTAGCTCAAGTGGTAGAGCGCTTGCCTTGAGCACAGGAACAGCGCCCAAGCCCAGAGTCAAGCCCCACGACCGACAAAAAAAAAAAAAAATATATATATATATATATATATATATAATAAGAATAGTTAGCATTCATTTCTTTGCACAAAGTTTAATTTCTTCATCTTTAAAACAGAGAACAGTACCTAGCTCAGAGTTTGGATTCAAAAATTGAATAACATGTTTCACATAGGACAAATTGGCTTATAAAAAATATTCAATATAGACCTGTAAAATGTTCATCTCAAAACAATGCCAATGTTACATATGCTATTAGGAATGTTTATTAGAATTGTTGTTAGACTTATTCAAAGCATCCCTATGCTTTGAATCTTTTATTGTATACTCAGTCTAAATATATTTATTTCTTGTCCACTGATAATTGCATGTATTGAAATGCAAAATTCTAGAAGCTTTGAAGTTTGACTATTCTCTCTCTTCTCATACTCTATATAGGTTTTATGAACTTTTGAGATTGCTGGTCAAATAATATAAGTAACTACATAGTGAATCATTTAAATTCATGAGAGGTCTGAGGCTTGGCAGAATGGGAAGTGTTCTATAATCTGAGCCCCAATAGAAATATTGGAATATTTCAAGGTTCATTAACCTGAAATACTGTCTTCACAAATTTGTCAATAAGATAAAATATTTTTATTTTAAGAAAATGGTAAATTACAAAATATACAAGTATAACCTTTTATTGAGAATCTACTTTTATAGATGATAGAGTATCAGAACATTTTATGTATAAAAATTTTAGTGATGTCTTCTTGACTACTTTAAAATTGACATTTAAAATATTCCAAGAAAAGTGCTAGCCACTGAGAATGTAGTCAAACCCTATAGGGAAACAAAAATTTCAGCTTCTAGACTATCAAATCACATTTGCCAAAGAATGATGGAAATCCAAGAGTTATGTATATTTCTATTGTTAGGTATTTCTACACACCTCCTAAACTATAAAATGATTGTTGAACTTTAGAGAAACATACAGTTAAGATTTGCACAGGATTGTATACCAGTGGAGGAATGGTCCCAAAACTAAACAAAAGCAACAGTAAGACAAAGAGGAAATAGCTGAGCAAATGGTAGGCAGGAGAAGCTACAGATAAATTGAGTGTTATTTTTGTCACTAAAAATTACATTGATATATAATTCCCAATCTAAAGGAAACAAACATCTTATATTCTTTAACATTTGAAAAGTCATCTGACAAAATAGTCCCATATACCTAATAAGGAATATCATTTATATTACCATAGATGTGATTAATATGATGATGACTATTAGTCATCATATTGATGGGAGATGACACAATCAAGGGAGTTTACAGAAATATAATAAAAAGTTACATGATATAACCTTAGAACTAATTGTTTCTGGTGAGTGAGAATGGGATGGTCAAAATTAACTCTTTTTCCAAAGTTTATCCAGAATTTGTCATTAGTAGTGCCAGGATAAATGTTCAAATTATCATCACTCACATTGGTAACTCATAAATAGGGTAAGTGATTCAGCTCAGAATGGTTGTGGGTACTTTTAGTGACAAAAATTTGGTCATAGGAATCATAAAGCTACTTACTAATTACACCATTTATAATTCTATGACCTAACCACAGGCAGTTATTAGACAAGGCTGAGTTAAGCCTATTTATGGAATGATAAACATAGTAATTGTTCTCTAATTGAAGCAAAATTGAGGAATAAATGACATGGAACTTGTGTTTAGTAGAAGACCTAGAAGTAAACTAGTCATTTATTGATCTATAGAAGTTTGAAAGGTTGTATCGAATATTATCTTGATTCAAGCAATGGCATGATAATTTGAGCCAACTGTAATCAACCTATAAACTGAATGCTTGCCCAAAAAACTATTTTAAGATATGATACAGTGATAATCCATACTTGCCACTTGGAACTTCCTACAAGATGAGCAGGCAATTAGACATCAAATTCCAAAGGAAATTGGGTGTAGTTTTGTATATAAATACCTAGTCAAAATGATTTACATTTATTGAGCATATAATCAGCATGTCATAGAATACCTAGCCCAGAAATAGCTCATTATAAGTCAAACAGACACGGTTACAATTCTAGTTTTGAAACCATGTGCCAAGTGTTCAAATTCTCTGTTGCTCTTTAATGTAGGCATAATTGCAAAGCAGAGTAACTACAAGGATGAAATATTCACCACTTGATGAATTAAGCTGTTGGTCATAGTCTATTTTTCTTGACACTGTCATAATAATTTTGTTGCAAACGGATCAGTCTTTCCTGGAGAAACAGAATTTTTACTAGGATATTTCCTCACCAAAGGAAAGTATTCAGAGCAATTTGCTTTTCCTATGTATATAAAAGTGAAAGTCAAAGTGAGGTATTTGGTTGCACACTAGAAACCTCAAGCATGCCAGGGCAGAATGCTTAAGGCCTTTTTCAGTTAAGAGATGATGATGAATAATTATAAATTTTTCTTGTGTATTTGAGTATTTTTAAAAATTCTTCTATTATGTAAAGAGATCATTTGAGTTCCAAAGAAATAATGCTAGGGACTCCAAGTCACAATCACCATTTTATATGTTTATTTGAAAGCCATTCTAAACAGGAATCAATAAAAGCAAATGAGTTTTAAAAATAAAAATATAGGTAATTGCTTCCTCCAAGAGAAACGGGCAGACATGCTCTTTGACAAACAAGATGCAAACCCTTACTGAGTAGAGAGGAAAGCAAAGAAGCAGCTTCATTTGTGCCACAGTATTCTCTGATATATGATGGTATATGATCAAAGGAGAGCTGGAGGAAGGTTCTGTGACTGCTATTTTGTAACAAATTAAAATCGGTAATAAGTAAGATACTCTAGTATAAGAATCAGAGATAGAGAAGTGGTTGCTAGTGTTAAAGGAATATAACATCATAAAGAGAAAAAAGGATGAGAGAAGACCTGTGTACGGAGGTAAAGTATGGGAAAAAATGCTCCAGAGTTATCCTGTGTTGAGGTAAGCACCTTTCATCCTTGTAAACAGTTACCCAGAGGCACATTCAAAATTAATCACAAGGAAAATTCACTCTTGAAAAATTTCTAGCAATTCAAGTAATTGAGAGGACAATATTCCAGAGGAATTACAAATGTGTATAAAAACAGGAACAAAAATAAAAACACTCATAGTGGACCTCAGAAGATCATCTTTGCCCCTAGAGTTGTTATGAAACAATATTGCATAAACTCTGGTTGTACCTGAATAAGAGTTTACTTACAGTTGTAACTGGTATATGGTGAACATATAATTAACTATATAAGAAATTCAAAAATTAAAACCATGAATTTCATTATAAAATTCTGAAGAAATTTTCCTTTGTCATCTTTTTAAAGGATCACCTTTTAAGGAATCTTTGGAAAACTTAAGTATGCAAAACATAGTTTTGCCCACTCAGCAATATTTAAGTTATAAAGTTTAACTCAAAAAGAGAAGAATACATAGATAGATATAGATAGATAGATAGATAGATAGATAGATAGATAGATAGATAGACAGATAGACAGACAGATAGATAGATAGATAGCTAAAGGTTAGTTGAAGGGTGGGATGACCTACAGATTTTTTCTTTTCTTCCATTTTTTCCTCTTCATTTTGGCTCTAATAGTTTCAGACATTTTCTTCTTTGTTCTTGATTTTTGTAGGAATTAAGTGACCCTTAGCAATTTCCTGTATACTACTGATCCCTGAACTACAATTTCAATTTCTGCTTATCTCATTAATGGTTTAAGTTGTCAAATAGAGTTTTACTAAAATTGTTTAGTACAAATATATGGTTAGGCATTGGTGTTAACTTTGAAGAAAACAAGAAAGAAGCTCCCATTTTCAATTTGCTAGGGAAAATTGAATGTGTGATTAACATCTATTTATAAAACAGAACTCTAGGTAAACAAATTATAGTATTTTAAAGCTTCTTTCCTATTTGTATCCTATATGTGTGTATTTATGTTTATACCTATACCCTTATTAGCATATTTCCTGAATGATCTAATATTTATAGTAATGAAGAATTGCGATTCATTTAAAATTGTAATAATTTTAAATAAAAATACTACTTAACACCTTGCATATAATTGCATGTGTAGTATAGACTATGTATTATATGTGGATTTATTTATCTCTTCTATCCCATTGCACTTTAGCAATAATTATGAAATAAAAATTGCATGTTTCCAATTATGTGAGGTAACATACAGTGTGCACTAACATTTCATTATCCCTTACTTGCAGGTAATGGATGTTATTTTTTATTTTATTTGTATTTGTTTTTGTCAGTCACGGGTCTTGAACTCAGGGCCTGGGCTCTGTTCCTGGCCTCTTCAGCTCAAGACGAGGACTCTACCATTTGAGCCACGTTATCACTTCTGGTTTTTTAGTGGTTTATTGGAGATGAGAGCCTCACAGACTTTCCTGCCTGGTCTCACTTTGAACCATGATCCTCAGATCTCAGCCTCCTGAGTAGCTGGAATTACAGGCATGAGCCACCAGCTCCGGGCTGGATGTTATTTTTTGAGAATGGTTTTATATATATAGAAATCAAATTGAAAACTGATAACAAAAAAGCAAAACATTATTTAAAGAATGTATTCAACTGCCGGGCGCCGGTGGCTCACACCTATAATCCTAGCTACCCAGGAGGCTGAGATCTGAGGGTCGCGCGGTTTAAGCAGCCCAGGCAGAAAAGTCCATGAGACTCTTATCTCCAATAAACCAGTCAGAAAACCGAAAGTGGAGCTGTGGCTCAAGTGGTAGAGCACTAACATAGAGCTGAAGAGCTGAGGGACAACACCCAAGCCCCACGACAGACCAAAAAAAAAGTATTCAACTGAGGTATGAGAAGAAAAGCAAACTAATATTCTATAATAAGTATCAGTTAGGATTGAATTTTATCATCCCAGAATTCAAATAGTGATACCATAGTTCCTAACAAGGTACTATTTGGGTATGAATATTTCTGGAATAACTATGTTTTTTTGATAAGTTCTTCATGATAAACTTAACACTCTAATAAGAAGAAATAATTACAGGGTTTGTGTGTTCTCTCCGGCTCCCTAGCCTGTGTCCTAAACTTTTGTTCTTTCCAGGTTTTAGTGATTATCAGTGATATTTTTATGATATGTTTACACATATCTTTTAGTGGACATAAGCACCAATTCCTCTTCAACTTTTATTGAGGAGCACAATAGATATGTATAACTGTAGTTGACTGATTGAGTGGGTTAGATCAATTTACCCTTCTACATTATGAGAGGAAATCATGTCACAACTTTAGCCTGAATTATAACTCCCCAAAATTTTCACATAAATTATAAATTTCATACAATATCAAACAGATTCATGTAGGGTCAGGCGCTACTGATGAATATTGTATTCCCCTATTACTTTTACCCTTCCTCAATGAGCTGCATAGTAATATATTTAATCTTTTGCTACCAAATGCAAGGGAATTCAAATGCAGCTCTTACAAATCTAAATTCCAAATTTTATAAATGAAATATCAGGAAATACTGATTTTATACTTTTCCCAATGATAAACTTATTTATAGGTTAATTTCATTTTGTGCACAATCTGGAGATTTGTTTTACAATTGAGGTTTAACCTATAATGTTAACAAATAAGAATGTTAATGCAAGCTGCCTTTAATGAAATTCTGCCTTTAAGTTGTACTTTAGATGAAGGAAACTAGAAACGCTGCATAAAATTTTTCATTCTTTCAGAGTTCTTATTTCTACATATTGATTGAGGAAAGTAAACTTTGTTGAAAGCAATCCACAAACTTACCACTTAAAATTTCAAAAGGTAGTATACAACATTCTATTGTACACAAAATAGAAGAAAGCATTTTTTCTTATTTTATAGAATGAAAACTGCCTTTCCATTTTATAATAATTAGCCATTAAAAGGTAAGTTTTATGGTTACTATTGTACCAGATAACTAGCTCCTCTTCCTGCAGGGTTTATATTACTCTGGTTTTAAAAGTTATTTTAAGATTTACCACATTTCATGAATTTTGTTAAATGTAAACTCCTTCATACCGCCAAAATATTTAACATTAAATATTTCCCAAATATTTAAATTATTATTTAGTAATTTTATTCTGAAGAATACAACACAATACCTAAAAGACATGGTGTCTTGCAGTTGTTCACTGGCATTCTCCCGCTTGAGCCTTACCACCACTTTTGACTTTTTTTTTAAAGATTTGGTTAATTGGAGATAGGAGAATCAGAGATTTTTCTTCCTAGCCTAGGCTGGCTTACATCTCAGCTTCTTGAGTAGTTAGGATTACAGACATGTGCCCGCCCCCCCGTGTCTTGTTGCAAAGACATTACATTTAACAGCCTACTGAAACTTGGCATACCATTTTTTTTTCTGATAAATTAGCAACACTTGACATGGAAGACTCTATCTCCAATAAACCACTAGAAAACCGGAAGTGGCACTGCAGGTAGAGCGCTTACCTTGAGCTGAAACACATAGACAGTGCCCAAGCCCAGAGTTGAAGTCCCACGACTGACCCAAAAAAAAAAAAAAGGAATATGACTTCTTGATTAATAGGAACAGAATGCTTAGCTTTGACTGTAGACATCAAACTGTTTTTCAAAGCTCTATAACACATTTTATTCCTAGAAGCAATAAATAAGAAGGCCAACTGTTCCATATCAAGGAACTGATATGTCCTTAATGCAATAATGGCATCTCAATCTTAATTTTCAAGGCCATCTTTTTCACATTAAAGGATAAAATGACTTTCTTCCTGAAATGCTTGTGTATGTTTCCCACTTTGTGCATAAATGGTGCACAAAGTTATTGCAACAGAATGGATACAATGCTCTTAGTTTTGAAGACACTAATACCAGGCTCACATTCCTGTCTCTATTCTCAACAACAACCAAAAAATGCATATTCTACAACATGCTTCTAAAGGTTATTAAGTAACATAACCTTCTTTTGAAAACCATTTTATTTATATTTATATCAAGACTCATACTACACTTACCCATTATTTCTACAACCCAACACTAATATTGTATAAATTCTGCTCAATTTTAACCCATTTCCCTCCCTGAAAATCTAAATCAGGATATGATGAGGTTTTCAGGGAAAAAAGTGGGTTTTCAGTAAATTCATAATGTTGAAGTTATTTCTCACTAGTAGAATTAATAACTCTATCTTTGATTATCAGTTTTCTTTTTTGATGGCTTTCCTTGAGGATTCAGTAGTCATCAATGTCACATTCCTTTGGATTCAAAGATTTAAAAGGAAATATAAAGCCTACCTTCATGCTGGCTGATACTAAAGCAGGAGGACTTTTGTTAATTAGCTTTTGAAAGAAATTATTGACTTTATTGTATTATAGAGGTGATATAAAAAGGAATTACAATTACATGAGTCAGGCGATAAATACATTTCCTTTCATACAGCGACTTCTGTTCCCTCATTCTCTTCCAGTCTCTCCATCCCATCTCCACCCACGAGATGTATAGTTCACTTTGATCAATGTCCAGTGAGCTCCTCTGCTACACTTTTTCACCCTTTTTCTTTGAGTTCTTTCCCCTCCCCCTGCCTTTCTGAAGATGTGTACTTGAATACACCATTTAGAAGTTAAAGAAGAAACAAACAACAAAAAAAAAGTTAAAGAAGACAGAATCGTCAAAAACTAAACAGTAAATTAAGAAAGGAAAAAAAGAGGTATCTTATTTCCACATCTTGGAGTTTATTTCAATATGTATGTTAATTTATATAGATATAGAGAGGCACTTAAGCATTGCACATTTGAATTTCTCTCCTAAGAACATCATCTTTTGGTCTCGTGTATCTAGAATACTAGATAATTTATCATATCTCAGTACATTTGGATGTAATTTCTGCATATCAGAAAGAACATGCACCGTTTGTTTCTCTGAGCTTGGTTTATCACACTTAACATGTTTTGTTCTAGTTCCATCCATTTCTGTACAAATGACATTAGTTTATTCTTTCTAATAGCTGTGTAAAATTCCATTGTGCATAGGTACCACATTTTTTTGGATCCAGTTGTCTATATTGGAGCCTCTGGGCTGTTTCCATATCTTGGCTATTGTGAATAGTGCATCACTGACTATGGATATGTAAATTATCTTATCATATCCTGGCTTGTGATGTTCAGGATAGATGCCCAGGAGGCATGGGTCTTAGGAAAGGTCTATGGTTAGTTTTTTGAAGAACTTCCAGACTGCTGTCCAGAGTGATCCCACTAGTTTACATACTAACCAACTGTGAAGTAGAGTTCCTTTTTTCCCACATCCCCACCAACATTCGTTGAATTCACAATGTTGGCCAAACTAACTTGGGTGAGATGGAATCATAGAGTTGTTATGACTTGTGTTTCCTTCATGGCCAGGGATGATGAGCATCTTAATTTGTTTTTAACTTTTCCTCTTATTGCAAATCAATATTAAATTAAGTGTTTCAGAATCTTTTCTAGAATTTTACTTACTTATTGGTTGAGATTGATTTGTTACATTTTGGTTGATCCTCAAGTTGTTAGATAACTTTTGGTTCTATGCATTTGCCCATGATTGAAACTGAGAGCCATCGCTATTTTTTCTGCCAATGAAATCAATAAAGTATTGTCAAATTTTTCATCAGTCATTCATCAAGCTTTGTATCAAACCACTTCTAATTTTCTTTGTATGTCTTCATGTACAAAGCATTCATATTACCTTGCCAAATCCTTGGTATTTCCTGTTGACTATAGGGTAAAACCTGATTCATAGCAGTGTGTTCCATTCAGTTTCCTATACAGGATTCTACAATGTCTTGTTCTTTTGTGTAGTCTGCACTCCAAAGTTCTAGGAGATGATCAGTGGGTTTCTCTCAACAATAAAGCAGATAATGGAAATTAAATGCCAAAATAATGACATTTAATTTTTTTTCTTTCTCTCTCTGTCCAAGACCATATTACATGTCAAGAAATTCTGTGAGTGGTCAAAGATTCTTTTTACTCTCACTGTGTTCATTCACACAAGTGACTGGAAGAACTGAGCTTTTGTCTTCTCATTTTCTCATCAAAGATTCAGAATTTAATGGTATCTAATTTTAAACAGATTAACATTACAGAAGCATTTGTATTAGCTAAAGAAAGAAAGAAAAAAATTAAATCTAGAACGTTATTTCTGAGCATAAGGCTCATATTATTAAAAATATTCGATTATTTTTTGTATGATATATAAGATTCTCAGAGATGTTCTAAAGGAAGTTATGGTGAGAATATCAGGAAATGGGTATATGAAAATGCCTCTTGCCTATTTTACAGAAGGAATATTCATATGTGTCATATCATACTTTTATAAATCTTAGTTTTCTAAAGTTTTGTTCTTATACAAAATTAACAAGTCTTATCTGGAAAATCAAGAATGTTATTTCAATAAATTTTAAATTAAAGCATAACATATGCATAATAATGATAGTATGATAAGTGATTCAAAATATTCTGAGGGGAAAACTGATTAAAAATAATAAAAATACAGTAATTTTCAGAATGACTATTTTTTGAGGTTTTGTGGCTTTACAGTATTTTGTAATCTTTTAAATTTATATACTTATTCTGCTTTAGCATTTCCTTTGGATATCCCCAGTAAGTTACCATATATGTAGCCCCTCAATTTAATTTCTGTGCTTCAAAATTATTTTTTATCTTTTTGAAATTATTTTTGTGGTATATTGGTATGTCCATGTTCTTATTAGATAGAATAAAACAGTGATATCTGGCTCAAATGAAGAATCAATCAGTCACCAGTATTATAAGAACACAGAAATGATTGACAATTAGACATTAGATTCACCAAAGGGGGGAAAAACTATGACAGTTCCTTGTTGGGGCTTACCTAAAATGTTAAAGTATATAATAAAACAGTAGAAATACTGACTAGATATCTGAGGTGAGGCATTAAATTTAGATTATCACTAGAATATCAGTTCTACCTTGAGGCAGTAATACAGAACTCAGAAAGTCATCCAGAGATAATACATTTGGAAGAATAAATTTGGAAACTTTTTTCTTAGTTTATTCAGTAATTTAAATATTCCCAATGTAATATTTAAGGAGGAATGAGCTACCTACATGCAATTTTTGAATGGATGAGGCACATATTAATCAACTGTGATGAGGAAAAATATTCCTATAAAAAGAAATCGAGTAGTAGTCAGAGGAGAAGTATAATTTTCCAGAGTTGTCAAAGAAAGATGACTCTCAGAGCCATGGAGTAGCCAAAATTACTGAGATCATCTCAAAAATTAAAATTTACAATAAAAGAAAATTTAAAAAGTAGTGAATAAGGAACATTATTTTATTTAAATAAAGAAATTTATAACAGATAACCTTCTTACCCTCAATGAGCCTAAGAGAAATGTTGAAAGAATTTAAATTTACCATGTAAAATACCTTTATGGAATATTTCAATGAAGGTAAAGATACCAAGAAACACACAAAGAAATAAAACCTAGGAAATTTTTTTTATTAGTCTTCTAAGGAAATTATCATCACTTGAACTCTAAATCAGTAAAATTAAAATTTGTCTGGGGATATCTTTTCCATGGTGCCATTACTCATTTCAGGCATATTTTTAATCCTAGTGACTGTCAAATTGACATATGACCTGTATCAAATGACTTTCGCTATTGCTTCTAACATTCTGAATTTAGATTTTCCTTCTGTTGCATACATTAGGTAAGGACTTGTACTGTTGGGAATCACACTTGAAGTTTTACCTAAGTAGATGGTTGCTGTTGGGGCAGATTGAAATTAGCAATGCACACTTGTTTTAACATGTTATTTTCACTTTAATTGCACACCAAGAAGCTAACAAATAAAAATCTGCCTGGGTTGACCTGGTGAATGTGGTGTATTTTTGTGTGTGTGTGTGTGTGTGTGTGTGTGTGTGTGTGTGTTATTAGTTTCTTGGTGTCATAAATTCCATAGTCAAATACTGAGTATTAACAGTGATAATCATGCACTGAAACAAACTGAGTGAGGTATTTCTGACACCAGAATCTAGAGAGAAGTGTCGTAAAGAAACAGGAGCCAAGAGCTTACATATTCCTTAGTTTTTAGGTATATGAGAAAATTATACATACCTGCACATGGATAAAAATATGGAGTTAGTAATGGAAGAAAAGGTGATAGACTTATGTTTTAAGTTATGGGAGATTTCTTTCTTGGCTAGTCTTTCCAGCACTAATAGAGAGGTTGAATCGAGAGCAATGGGTCATTTAATAGAAGGAGATTGCAGACACAATCTGTGAAAACCGTATCTAGTGTGCTATATGTTCAGAATGCAATGAGAAAATGCACACAGAGACCTTCAGAAAGCATACAACTCAATGTCTACTCTTCCAGGTCTACAGTTTTTTAATGTAAATAAACCAACATGCTTATGATGAGGAAATTACAAACACTTTTAATTATATCTATTTGAGGTACAGTAGTCACTCCCCACCAGTGGTTTATATTTCACAATTTCAGTTACTCCAGGTCAATTTCAGTATTAAAAAAAGATAGGAATAAGGCATATTAGTACTATAACATATTTTGAGAAACGAACAGACTGTCCACATAAATTATATCACAATACATTACTCTTTGTATTATCTAGTCAGTTATTGTTATTAATCATACATTATGCTGATTTTTTTCAGTCGTGGGGCTTGAACTTTGGACTCTGTGCCTGGGCGCTGTGCCTCAGCTCTTCAGCTCAAGGCTAGTGCTCTGCCACTTGAGTCACAGTGCCATTTCTGGTTTTCTGGTGGTTAATTGGAGACAGGATTTTCCCGGACTTTCCTGCCCAGGCTAGCTTTGAACCACAATCCTCAGATTTCATCTTCCTGAGTAGCTAGGAGTACAGGGATGAGCCACTGGTGCCTGGCTTGTGCTGATTTGTAAATGGAACTTTATTAGGGTATATACATATGGGAAAGAAGCATATTATACTATAAGATTTGGGAAAAACAAAGGAGGCAACAATGCTCAATAGGAAATGTAGTCATTACCTTGCTCGTGTATCTGTAATCCCTCTGTATGGTATTTTTACCATAAAAAAAACACACAAAAAGATTTAGAACCATAGCTGTTCATGGGTTTAGGTATTTATTGGGAGTCTTGGAGGAATGTGGTTGCAATATATGTTGCATTACATAGGCAGAAATAAGCATTTCAGAATTGAAAGCTATGAGTTATTTTTCATAATTAGGAAAATAGAAATGGCAAAACTGTGGACTATGTTTCTAGTCTGCATTTTACTTTATCCCCAACTTGGCCACACTAAATGTACTTGGAGAAACTAAACATTCAGATTTTAATTTCTTCAGCCATAAATCTGGAATATGAATAATAATGTGCATCACAGGAGTTCTGCAAAGAAAAGCATATTCAAAGGCTGACTTTGTTTCCCAACATTGAATACTCTATAGATATTGTACCTTCCCTTCGTAGTTAATAAATTGTTACTATATACTTACTTTCACGTTTTCAAATTTCTATTACATTAAAAATAATCTACCAGCATGCTGGTGTTTTAGGTTTTTCCTGTTCAAGTAAAGTAAAAGTATGATTACTACAGTTGGAGTAGAAACTGTTTCTAAATTTATAAACAAAGAAAAAGGACAAAAATCATAGCTAACTCACAGCGTTTTTCATCTTGTCTCTTGAGCTTACTTACTTCACTATTAAATATAACCTGTATCATTTTGTCCTCATTTGAAATCTTTGAATTGAATTGTAAGCACTGTTTATTTCCATGGAGAATAGAAGTAGAAGGCTGATTACAAAATAACACCAATTTTCCCCAGGTAAATATTAGTTCAGTGGCTGGAAGAAGGGGTCAATGTCTTTCTTTCATATTTTGGTCTTTCTTTTTTTGGTTTTGCCCAAGCTAACCTCAAATTCTCCATAATTCTCCATGGACCTGTGAGGATTTCAAGTATGTACCACCAGGTTTGAACTTTCTCCTTCCATTTATTATTAATTGAAAACCAATACTAACGACCAATATGAATATTATTATTTGAATATAGGGACTTGATAATAATAGATTTTTCTTTCTCTCTTAAAGCCATATATTTAAATGAACCATACTACTATTTTAACAGCTTGAATATAAATAAGTCATGGGTGATAGGTAGATAGATAGATAGAGAGATAGAGAGAGAGAGAGAGAGAGAGAGATGGCACATAAGGGATGATAGATGATAGATAATAGATACATAGATTCAAACATTTCATTTTTACATGTATGTGTGAATATGTCTATATATGGAATATATGTGTAGATATATATTCACACACATACACATACACATACTCAGGCAAGAAGAATATATTCACACACATACACATACACATACTCAGGCAAGAAGAATACTTGCCAGTTAGATCTTACTTTAGTTTTTTGACAATATAGAAAACTGTTGTTATGGCTCATACCTGTAATTCCAGTACTTGGGAGATTGAGAGAGGAGAATAATCAGTTTAAAGAGATCCTTTCTTTTTGCCTTCCCATCAGACAGAAACTAAAATAAAAATCAAATGTTCAAGAAAATGTGTTACTGGAATTGTTACTTTATTCTCTTTATAGTTAAAAAGATACTTACAATGTGACAGCAAGTAAATATCAGGCTATATTAACACTACTTTGAAGTGGTTTGCTTAGTGATGATTTTGTAAACTTTGAAGCTCAAAATATAAATTTTGGCAATTTCCCTGAGAATTAAGACATATTCACCTAAAATGCTGTATTTCCTATTGCTAGTACAGAAATCAACATATAGTTGGTCAATAAAAAGCCATTGAAGAGAATGGCTGAATAGACATATAAATTATGCTTGCCACTATGACATGGAAAACAGTTTAATGAAAATTATAAATATTATAAATTATAAATAATTATTTTATGTATTTTTTTACTTTGTGCTAGTGTTTGTCAGAGCCTAGGTGCTGTCCCTGAGCTTTTTGCTCAAGGCTAGCACTCTAGTACTTGAATCATAGATCCATTTCTCATATATCTGTGATTAATTGGAAATAAGAGTTTGATATGATCCTCTCATCTCAGCCTCCCAAGTAACTAATATTACAGTAACTAATATTACCAGTGCCTGGAAATAAATTTTAGCTTTACCCTGTGGCAAAAAGGGACATCTCCATTGAGAAAAATTTAATTAAATAAACAAACAAAAAATAAACTCATTTTTCGAGGTAATGAAGCAAACCAGCTCTACTATGTGTATTGTTTGTACTGTAATGAAAATTTTATTTATTTTTATTTTTATTTATTTATTTATGTTGTTGTTGTTGTCGGTTGTGGGGCTTTGAACTCTGTGCCTGAGTGCTGTCCCTGTGCTCTTCAGCTCAAGACGAGCGTTCTACCACTTGAGCCACAGCACTATTTCTGGTTTATTGGAGATAGTCTCATGGACTTTCCTGCCCAGGCTGGCTTTGAACCATGATCCTCAGATCTCAGCCTCCTGAGGATTACAGGCTTGAGCCACCAGTGCCCAGCTTGTAAGTACAATTTTAGTGGCTTGGTGATTTTATTTTTCCTTGTCAGTACTCAGCTATGAACTCAGAGCTTCACATTTGCTATGCAGTACCTCTATGGCCTTAGCCTCAACTCTAGGCATTTTTGCTTTCATAACTTAACAGATACAGTCTTCTGTTTTCCTCTGGCCATTGTCTCAGACCACATCTTGCTACCTATAGTATCTCCCGTAGCTGTGATCATAATCACAAGTCACTATGCCTAGGTTATTTTGATAAGGTGGAGATTTTGCTAAATTTCACCCTTGCTGGCCTCAAATCACAATCTTTCTGGTCTATGCTTCTTGAGTAGTGATAATTTTATTTTATTTTTTAAAGAGAGTACATCTACAACTGTTTCTAAGACTGCAATCAAATAATAAAGGCTCAACTAGTTCAAGTGTACAGGAAATAATTTTCATTAAATTTAGAACGATCTTTAAATAGAGCTCATGATCTCAAATACTATTAGATGCCAGACATTTCATAAAAGGAGTAAGGCAAATTGGAAGACGGTAGATCTGTGATGAACTAGAATCTATTTGCTGATTTTCAAGACATTTAAAGAACACTTTTAACATACACATGAAAATGTCAGGAGAACAAATTCTTCCAACAATCTCCTTGCCAAATTTAAGCTTCTTTTCTCTATGACTAAATATTCTCTATATCTAAAACATATTTCTTATTTAGCAATTCCATCATTATCCTTTGGTTTGCATTTCTATAGTCAAAATTCATTTAATACTTTATGCAAATACTTTATTTACTTTATACAAATAATATTTATTATGTGATAATATTTTGTTGAAAGTTTTTTGCCATACACTGACTTTCAAATGTCTCTATAAAAATAGATATCTAAAACATATTTTATAAATGTTAATTATACATATTTCTGCCTGGTAAATTATCCTTCCATTATTCATTTATACTTTTTAGCATTGATTAATTTTATGATATATATATATTTATTGGCATGACATATTTACTGCATATTTCATATTTGGCAGTTTTAGATACAGAAATCCCTGTTCCCTGACACTTATGTTTCACTGGTGAGAAACCTAAGAAAATAATTATTAAATACAACTAGTGTGAAGAGATATACAGGAGAGCAGCCGAAGAAGTTATGAGAATTCAAGGAAATATAGTTTTTAACTGTGCAGCTTGCTATACCCAGTCCAGTTAAAAGACAAATCCATTTGTTACATTAGTGGGAATTTCCTTTGAAGAATTGCTTACATGTTACTAAAGATTTGCAAAATTGAAATAAAGTGTCTGAGAATTACAAAAGCAACTTCTGATCATCTTCCTATAGTTATGGACATACAGATGGCAACAATAAAGCTAAGATATTTCCAGGAAAGAAACTGTAGAATTCTGAAACTTGGCCTCAGAAACAGAAACGGCTGCCTCTGTGCTCATTTCTCTGAAATTAGAAGACTATGATTCTGAAAGTCAAATTCCTGGAGATGAATGGTTCCTGTAGGTGTGAATTGGATCTAGGTCCATGAGTGTTTAGAAAAGAGCTAGTTCCAATCAATTATGCCTTGCAAACAAGCTATTACTGTTAGAAGGAGGAACACTGTTGGGATGATACTAATGGCATTACAGTCTAAATAGGAAGAAATTTGGAACAGCTAATAAATAGAAAATTCACATTCCTTCTTCTTCCTCCTGGCTTAACTGTTTCTGTACTGCTTTCTAGTGATGGAGACAAAGAGCCGGCAAAGAAGGAATGTGCTTTAAAAGCAAATTAGATAAAATAGTAACTTCGAGATAAAGAACCATACCTTAATGCAGTTCCATTTTTATTCTAGTTTAAAATCTTTTATGGATTATTTTATATAAGTTCCTGCCTAAATAGACAAAATAGTTTGAAAGAAATAGAAAAATTAAATCTGTCTTTGGAAACTGGACACTTAAAAAATCCTTATTTTGCAAAATTGGTTAATCACTTGTAGAAAACTAAAGCTAGATGCTTATATATCTCCCTGTACCAGAATCAACTCCAAATGGATCAAAGACTTCAGAGTCAAAGCAGGCACCCTGAAAACCCTAGGTCTCCTTGGCACAGGCCAAAATTTTCTTAAAAGAGACCCAGCAACACAACAAATCAAAGAAAGGTTGGACAAATGGGATTGCATGAAATTGCAGAGCTTCTGCATGGCAAAGGACATAGCTGGCAAGATCAATAGAAAGCCCACAGATTGGGAGAAGATCTTCACTAGCCATAAAATGGACAAGGGTCTCATATCTAAAATACACCTGGACCTCAAAAAATTAAATCCCCTAAAACAAATCCTCAAAGAAACAATTGTCCAATAAATAAGTGGGCTAAAGACTTAAAGAGAAACTTCTCTGAAGAGTAAAGGAGGATGGCCACTAGACACATGAAGAAATGCTCAACCTCCCTAGCCATAAAAGAAATGCAAATCAAAACGACACTGAGATACCACCTCACTCCAGTTAGAATGGCTATAATCAAGAACTCTAATAGCTGGGCGCTCGTAGCTCATGCCTGTAGTCCTAGCTACTCAGAAGGCTGAGATCTGGGGATCACGGCCAGCCTGGGCAGGAAAGCCCAGGAGACTCTTATCCCCAATAAAGCCACTAGAAAACCGGAAGTGGTGTTGTGGCTCAAGTGGTAGAGCCTCTCCTTGAGCTGAAAAGCGCAGGGAAAGCGCCCAAGCCCGGAGTTCAAGCCCCAGGACCTACAAAAAAAAAAAAAAAGAACTCTAATAAGAACAGATGCTGGAGGGGATGTGGACAGAAGGGAACCCTACTGCATTGTTGGTGGGAGTATAAACTTGTTCAACCATAGTATGGACGTTCCTCCAAATAGAGCTCCACTATAACCCAACAATCCCACTTTTGGGCATTTACCCGAATGATCACAACCAAGACCATACTAAAGCTACCAGCACAACTATGTTTATTGCCGCATATTTACCATAGCTAAGATATGGAACCAACCCAGATGCCCCTCAGTAGATGAATGGATCAAGAAAACGAACTTTACAGCTTTTTTTTTGCGGGGGGAATGGAGGGTGTAGTCGTGGAGATGGGAGGACGTAGAAAAACAGATGAAAAAAATCCTTATTTTCAAATCAATTTGATCCACCCTGAGCAAGTGGAGGAAAATACTCAAAATACACAAAATGATGTAGTGATATATTTTATTTATTTATGTTCCAGTCTGAAAAGGCTATTTCCTATTATCTCTCTCAGTTAAGGGCATGAGAATATCCAGCATTCAAGCCCCACTACCAACAACAACAACAAAAAAGGGAATAACCAGCATGTCTGGAAACTACAATCCTGCCAATATATTATATGTAAATTGATCAGTCCTAACTTTCATTGATATAGCTAGAATGTCACTTGTGCATTCTGAATTCATTACATTTGAAATAACAGTATTGTGAAGAAAATCCTGAATCTATTTGATATTTGAGGTAATATATTCAATTTATCTTGCTTTTCTATGTAAAAAATTTACAATATTTACCATTGTACTTGACAGATTTTTAGCCAAGCTTTATTTTTATTTTTTATTTAATTTTATTGTCAAGATGATGTACAGAAGGGTTACAGATATATACATAAGTTAGTGAGTACATTTTGTATCAAACTTCGTTACCTGTCCCTCATTTTTCTCCCACTTACTCTTTCCCCTGTCCCTCCGCCAAGTCATAAAGCTCATTTCCAACAGGTTGTCTTGTGTGGGTTTTTTTGCATTAATCTAATGTCAGGAGTCCTTCCTTCTAATTGTGTATGTTTGTGTGTGTGGAGGGGGTTATGTGTGTTTGAAGAGTGCAGATGAAGGAAGGTTCACTCAATTAATATTTAGCCATGTATTTGCTTTCCAAATTATACAAGGAAAAACAAAGTTCTACCAGCTACAGCCTTCAACTTTAAGAGATGCCATTTTTTCTATACCTGATAGAAAAGTACCATCCTTTATACAAAACATAAATAATCATAGCTCTAAACCATAGAGAGTTGGAAATTGAATCACTTTTTTAAAATGTAATTTTAATTGGTTACATGTGCCTTTGTTCATTGGTGAACAACTTACTAAATACATATATCTATATACAATTATATAGCTTAAATTGATATGATTATTTACTTCTGAATTCTATCACAATATTTGGAACAGTCAGAAATTATATAGTTTATAAATACAAGGAGATATGCATTAGGAAAAGATGTATTTGGGGAAAATGATAACAAAATATAAAGAAGGGAAATCAGAATATAGAGGATGAAGAGAAGGGAAAGAAAAACTTGGAGAAATAAATGATGAAAGACAAAAACAGTGCAAAATATTTAGTTTTATTTCATCTGAAGAGATGAAAGATATTTAATCAGAGATTTTATTGTGCTTTCTCAGAGAATTCATATTTGCGCTGGATTATTTAATATTTAGCCAGATTCAAAGGAAGATATATTTCATTTCATATCATGGTTACTCCATTATGTTCTCAAGACATATAACCTGAGTAAAAAGATTTTAATTGAGGAAACTCTACTGTTAGAAATTTTGATTTTTACTTTTAACTTAATTATTGAATATGGTGGTGTTACATGAAAAGGAAGCAAACAAAATTTATATTCTTAGGTTTTGGGGTGTTTTTTTTGCCAATTCTGGAGCTTGAACTCAGAGCCTGGGCACTGTCCCTGAGCTTCTTTTGCTCAAGGCTAGCACTCTACCATTTAAGCCACAGCGCCACTTCTGGCCTTTTCTGTTTATGTGGTACTGAGGAATTGAACCCAGGACTTCATCCATGTTAGGCAGGAATTCTACCGTATTCCCAGCCCCAATATTCATATTCTTATAATGCAAGAATGTATATTAGTCATGGTAAGGCATGTAACAAACTAAATACCTTTTTCAACTGTGAGAGGAGTATTTTTCCACAGTGAAAACTAGATTCAATTACCTTTGTTTTAATTAAATTTTCAATTATTATATTTAATAACTTTAAAATTAGTTTTCTTAATCCTTTAAACTTATTTTAATTTAATAATTATGAATTAAGATTAGTTGATTTTGTTTCCACTCATGTTCAAGTTTCTCATCCATTAGAGAGATTAAGTACATTTGAACAAGTACCTTTACTACATCCTTAATTAAACAAATTCCCATTGGCTTCAATATGCAATCAAAAATTTAATTTATATTATTATCTTAATCACTTCAAACATTTAATAAGGGAAATATAAAGATGTATGTAAAATTTTCTATATACCTAGGTCATGCTTGTAAATGTGAGAAACCATACTTCTAGATATTATGACTCAGATTAATTTAACTATGTCTATTTTAAATAATTTACACAGAACACAAAGATTTCCAAATCTGTTACTGTACTTTAATTACCAACATAAGCTATATAAAATTTTGACAATAAATGTTTTCCTCTATTTGAGGGTTGCAACCATATTTTCTCTCTTTTTCCTCTAACTTCCTTTACTGTAGCTTTAAAGGTGATATACAGCAGGGTTTCTTTTACGTAAGTCAGGTCAAAAGTACCTTTCCTTTCACATAGTGTCTTCTGTTCCCTCACTCTCTCCTATTCCCTCCCTCCCATCTCCACCCACGAGTTGCACAGTTCACTTTCATCAGTGTCCAGTGAGCTCCACTGCTGCACTTTTCACCCTTTTTCCTCTGAGTCTGTGCCGTTCTGCCACCCTACCACAAATGTGGTACACAAATGTGAGTACACCCTCTATAAGGTAAAGAATACAGTCACCAGAAAAAGAAAAAAAATCACAAAAACAAGCTCTTTGTTTACATATCTTTGGAGTTCATTTCAATATGTATAATCTTTTATATAAAAATGAAGAGGCACTTGGGTATTGTACCTTGGTGAGTCTCTCCTATCATCTTCTGGTATCTAGATTCTGTGTGAATTGTCCTATCCCCATGTGTTTTTCTCTGTGAAATGTTAAAGGCAGACTCATGCCTGTTGAACACCTTGACTCTACAAAGAGTTGGTGACCCAGGACTCTTTATCTGGGATTGGAGTGCAGATGCAAAAAAGATTCATTCTAAGCCGGGCACCGGTGGCTCACACCTGAAATCCTAGCTACTCAGGAGGCTGAGATCTGAGGATCATGGTTCAAAGCCAGACTGGGCAGAAAAGTCCAGATAGGAAAGTCTATGAGACTCTTATCTCTAATTAACTACCAGAAAACCTTTAATTGGTGCTGTGGCTCAAGAAGTAGAGTGCTGGCCTTGAGCTGAAGAGCTCAAAGATAGCCCCCAGGCCCTGAGTTCAAGCCCCATGACCAGCAAAAATAAATTTTCAAAAAGATACATTCCAACTTTAACCTTATTGACCATTTTGTACAGAAAGTAGAGTGTTAGTGATGCCTTGCTCATCTTATATATAGTCTTTGAACATGTCATTTACCACATGTGCTATTATATTGTTGTAAGCATGTGAAAGAGAGAGACTGTCAATTTGGACAGAAAAAGTTCCTTTCTCAAAATCTATTGCCTTAAACCAATGCTTATACTGTCAATTTCTGAATTATATAGACAAAAGAAATAGTAGTATAACAGGAAATCTATGACATAGTTTTGAAGACTTAACAAGTGTATCCAACATTGAACGAATTCTTGGAGAAACTGTTTCCATAGATTCAGCACATTCAATATAAATCCTTATTCTCAGTACTTACAACACAACTAGACATAGACTTAGTCTGCTTTACTTTCCAATAAGTAGGATTAGATTTACATTATAAAAAACTGATAAGAATATAGTTTAGATATGTCCATAATCAACCATTTCTGAAAATACCTAAAATCAAGTTATATAAAACTGTTCTTTTAATAATATTGGCTGTATTTATAGATTTGTAGTATGAATTTAATGGAATTGTTTCTTCCATTTTTTGTTTTGTTTTGATTAGTGTATACTAGTTGTACAAAGTTTTTTTAACCCTATTTCATACACAAATATATTACATCCACTTCATGGTTATGTATTTTTATAGTCTCTCTTTCTGTTTCTCCTCTGTTTTGTATGCCAATTCTGTTGCTTGAACACAGGGGATGGCATTATTCTTGAGCTTCTTTTGCTCAAAGCTACTGTTCTACCAGTTGAGCCACAGCTTCATTTCCAGCTGTGTGTGTGTGTGTGTGTGTGTGTGTGTGTGTTTCCTTTGAGATAAGAGACTCACAGCTTTTTCTGTTCAGTTTGACTTTGAACCACCATCCTCAGATCTCAGCTTCTTAAGTAGTTAGGATTAGAAGTCTGAGCCACCAGCCCTGGGCTGTTTCTTCCTTTGTAACAGCTAAGTGGATTGATTTGTACCATTTTCATACATAGACACAATATATTTGTTTGTTGCTGATCATCATCATATGACTTTAATCTACATATGAGAGGAAATATGTTTAAGTACTTTTCTTCCTGCCCATTATATTTTTAGTATATTTAGTGTACAAAATATGCATATAAATCATGGTCCTATGTAATTTATTCCCAAAGAATATATACTCACACATTTCAGAATTGTGGTTCTTATTTATTTTGTTATATATTTCATTTTATCATCACTTATTAATGCTTCCAAGGCTCTATAGAAAAGAGTGGTATTGGGAACTTCCAATTTGCCACATATAAGAAACGTACTCAGTACCTTGCTCATGTAATTGTAACCCCTCTGTACAGTATTTTCACAATAAAAAAACTTATTTAAAAAATCCATTTGGTTAGTTTCTTACTACAGTGCCTGTGATTGCTGATGTTTGAGGGGATGCAGTACTCCATTTTATTAGCATTTTATTTGTCATTATTATTCTTCAGTTGTGCTACCACTTGCCATTTAATTTTTCTCTTCTTCTGGGTTTCTGCTGTGATAGGTTGATTAGATGTAGCATGCTGTTTGTAACTGCTGGAAATTCATCTTCCAAATGACTATGCACTGCTACAGAAAACATTCCTGTTTTTTGTTTTAAACTGAACTTTGCTAAACCATGTTCAGGAAGTTTCTGGATAGATAACCTAGTATAAACACCTAATAGGTTATTTTTAGGTATGTAAATTTGGCTACTTATCCCAAGTTCACTAGTATGTTTTAATTACTTTAATTGAAATCTATATTTTCTTGTCTCATACAAATAAAAACAAAAAATGTGCTAACCAGAAATGAACAAAATAGGAATAAAACATTGGTAGGCTATGGCCCAAGCAATTCAGTTAAACCAACAACACATACAGGCATATGATTTGTATTGACCCATTTAAAATGAGAAGTTTGGAAAGCCTTCCAATGGCTAAACTACATGAAATGTGAAGAAAGAGTTCATCCAAAAGGCAGAGTCCATATACCAAGAGCTATTACAGCGAGTGCTCTACCACTTGAGCCACATCACCACTTCTGGTTTTCTAGTGGTTAATTGGAGATAAGAGTCTCACGGATGTATCTGCCCAGGCTGGCTTTGAACTGAGATCCTCAGATCTCAGCATCCTCAGTAGCTAGGATTACAGGCATGAGCCACCGACACCTGGCTATGATGTCTACTTTAAACTTACTTATGGTAAGTATGATGCCTTCCCCATCTGATAGTCCTTGAACACATCATTTACCACATATGTTGTTATTATACTCTCTTAACCATGTGAAAGGCAGGGAGACTGTCAGTTTGGACAGAAAAAGTTCATTTCACAAAATCTATGTCCTTAAAGCAATGTTTATCCTGTCAATTTCTGAGTTGTATGGGCAAAAGAAATGATAATATAACAGGAAATCCATGACAGTGTCTTTCACTACCTAAGATTTGCACAACTAGAAGATATATAACTAACCACCAGGAGGAAGACCCAGGATCATCTATTACTCTTATACAGGGATTTTTTTCTTATTAAATTTTTTATTGTAAAAATGTTGTACAGAGTGGTTACAGTTACATGAGTAGGATAATGAGTACATTTCATAGTGAGCATTGCTATCTCCTCCTTTATTTTCCCCCTACTGTTACTTCCCTCTCCACCTCCCCAACAACTCTGGCCCCTTCCACCCTGACATTGTAAACTTCATTTTCAGTATAGTGTCCTGTACATCTCATTGTCACAATGGCTCAGCCTACATCCTCATTTGAGAGTTCTGCAATATTGCCCCCCCTCCCCAAATTACAAAAATATATATACAAGGTGCAGAGCACCAGCATCAAATCTAGTGAAAACAGGGATTATACAATGAGGGAAGAATGTACAATAGAAACAAAAGAATCACATAGTGTATTTTAAGTACATTAAAAACACTATAAAGAAAGAAAAAAAACCTCTTGTGTCCCTGTCTTGGGGTACATTTTGCTTAACATCTCATATGGTTGTATGTACATAGCTTTTGACCTACTCTGCTTATCCTAGACATGTACTAGTCACTGCAAACAAGGTAAACTATGGGCCCTATGTTTCTTTGGGCCTGGCTTACTTCACTTAATATGATATTTTCCAATTCTTTCCATTTCCTAACAAAAGAGGCAATGTCATTTTTTCTGATGGAGGCATAGAATTCCATTCTATCTATCTATCTATCTATCTATCTATCTATCTATCTATCTATCTATCTATCTATCTATCTATCTATCATCTATCTATCTATCTATCTATCTATCTATCTATCTATCTATGTAAATGGATATATAAAGAGAGAGATATAGATCATATTTTCTTAATCCATTCATCTACTGAGGGGCATCTGGATTGGTTCCATATCTTAGCTATGGTGAATAATGCGGCGATAAACATGGTTGTGCTGGTAGCTTTGGTATGACCTTGTTTGTGATCCTTTGGGTAACCATATATATCACACTGCACCAGAATCAACTGCAAATGGATCAAAGACCTTGAAATAAAAGCAGACTCCATGAAAACATTACAGGAAGGAATAGGAGAAACTCTTGGGCTTCTTGGCACAGGCCAAATTTTTCTTAATAGAGACCCAGATGCACAACAAATCAAAGCAAGTTTGGATAAATGGGACTGTATGAACTACAGAGCTTCTGCAAGGCAAAGGACATAGCTAGCAAGATCATCAGAAAGCCCACGGATTGGGAGAAGATCTTCACTAGCCATGAAACAGACAAGGGTCTCATATCTAAAATATACTTAGAACTCAAAAAATTAAATCCTCCAACAACAAACCCACAAAGAAACAACTGCCAGATTAACAAACGGGCTAAAGACTTAAAGAGAGACTTCTCTGAAGAGGAAATAAGAATAGCCAATACACACATGAAGAAATGCTCAACCTCTCTAGCCATAAAAGAAATGCAAATCAAAACAACATTGAGATTCCACCACACTCCGTTTAGAATGACTATAATCAAGAACTCTAATAATAACAGATGCTGGAGGATGTGGCCAAAAGGGAACCCTACTGCATTGCTGGTGGAAGTGTAAACGTGTTCAACACTCTGAAATGCAGTATGGAGTTTCCTAAAAAGAGCTCCCTTATAACCCAGCAATTATAAGAGAATTTTTAAAATGTATAATCTCCCAAGGACAGTCAACGTCTCCACCCTTCTTTGGGGAGAGGGAAAGTCACCTCTGATAGAGGCTACAGAAGGTTGATAAGCAACATATTCATTAACCTATCAAGGTGAATTATTAACTTAGTAAACAATTAGTATAAGTGACTCCTGCTGATTATGACAGCTGTAGGACAGGTCAGTTGGAATATTATAGGAATGTGTTCATCAGGAGGTTTGCAAGAATCTATGAAGCCTTGGTATTTGGGGGGGAAATAATGTAGGAAATTCTTCTACAGCCAGATGAGAATCCTTCAGCCTTCATGCAGGGGTTAAAGGAATGTCTCCCAAACCAAATATCACTTGGGATTCAGAAAGCAGTAGAAAACTGATTATCTTGAGATCTAAATCTTGAAGTAGTTCAGAATAAACTCAAAAATCTTGTTGTGAATTCAAGTTACATTTTTTCTCAACTGGTAGACGTTGAATTTAAGATATTTTTAAAAGAGAGGAAAAGAAGAGAAAAACATGTTGGTATAATTTGTGGAGGGGAAGGGGAAAAACAAGTCGTTTAAATAAGGATACAGGTGGACCCATTGCAACAATGAGAAGTACAAGTTGTCATGTCGAAAACAAACTTTACAACTTTGGGGGGGGAGGATTGAGTGGGGGAGTGGGGGGGAAGGATGGGAAGGGATGGGAAGGGGAAACAAAGGAGGCTACAATGCTTGATAAGAAATGTGCTCATTATCTTGCGCATGTAATTGTAACCCCTCTGTACAGTATTTTCACAATAAAAAGAAAAAAAGAAAAATAGCAACAACAGCAATAAAAAATCATTGGTGGTGTATCACTTATCCTCTATAGGTAACATTGAAGAAACAAGCCAATTAGATAGGTTTGGAATTGACTGACATCATTAAGAACAGTTGATATAAGTTATCTCTTAATCAAGAGGCAGAATATCTAACTATGGGTTAAACACTGAGAGTCTGGACCCTCAATGTCTCTGTAGTGTTCTGGGTTAGGAAAGTTATCATTGACAGACAAAAACAAATTAAAAAAAAATAAAATACAAATAAATAAGTAGTGCATTATAAAGTCAGGGACTATTATAGTTAGCTAAGTAAGGAAGAGAACTTGACCAATTTATTGGTTTATAAGCTTATTTCCATGCACAGTAATTGGAAACTTTTAAGAAAAGTCTTGAAGATTGTTAATGGACTGCAAAATAACATACACAAGGGATATTTGAAGGATGTATAACTATTTTAATAAACTCAAAACCTACAAAATGACTTGGTACTGATCTTCAATAATATCAAGACTTTCAAGTGACAACTGGAGAATTTATCTCCAAGAAGGTATTTTACCTTGGGTATTTATGAATTTCTTTAAAAGAAATATGAAAAAACTAGGGGCTGGGAAGGTGGCTCAGTGGTAGAGCATTTACCTTGCATTCCTGAGGCACTGGGTTCGATTCCTCAGCATCACATAAGCAAAAAAAAAAAAAAAGCTGGAAGTGGCGCTGTGGCTCAAGTGGTAGAGTGCTAGCCTTGAGCTGAAGAGCTGAGGGACAGTGCCCAGCCCCAGAGTTCAGGCCCCACGACCGGACCCCCCCCAAAAAAAATGTGAAAAACTTTAAAAAAAACACATAGTTACAGTGTGTTAAGGAATGCTCTCTTTGGAGAATTATAATAAAAACAAAATAGGTACTTTTAATTCCTCTTGTGAAGTTCACAGACAGCAGGGCTAGACTTAGTGACATGTCCAGTACCCTTTCTGATCTGACTTGAATGTTCTAAGATGTTCAGTTTATTCAACCAAGCAGAAGGTGGAAAATTAATTTCATTTCTGTATTATCAATGGGGGAAATAACTATTACTATGTGATAGATTTAAAACTTTATATTTTTTGTATCCCAAGTGGTTCCCAGTTTTACCCAATATGACTCTACTCTGAGAACCATTATCACTATTTAGCAGATATAAGGCCGAATGGTTAAATATATATAAAGCCTAATATTAATGAGCACTGTTTTTTAAGGAGAAAAATAAAAATCTATATTTGTTTTATTTCATTTCTCTAATAAATTTATAACATAATTTTGTATTACAGGTGAATATTACATTGAAAGGATTGTTTTATAATTTTCGACATATTGTTTCTGCTTTGAAAACATCTAAATATGATTTTCATTTTAAAGTGATATTAGACTTTTTAAAATGCACATTTAAATTAATCCCATTAAATGGATTATCATCAAAATTCTATTATAAACATTACAATGCAAGGCAATAAAGCATCTATAAATTCTTACAATCCCCAATCTTCATATTTTCCTTTTGTAATCCTGGTTATGTCTTACTTTTCAGACATACAGCGACATTTCATCATTTTTGCATGACTTTTCAATTTCATTTTCAATTTTTTTCTTCTCTTTTTTTAAGTCTTAAAAATTGTAGAATGGGTCCAGTCATGGGGCCTGAACTCTGGGCCTGGGCGCTGTCCCTCAGCTCTTCAGCTCAAGGCTAGTGCTCTACCACTTGAGCCACAGCACCTCTTCTGGCTTTTTCTTTTTGCTTATGTGGTACTGAGGAACAGAACCCAGGACCTCAGGCATGCAAGGCAAGCGCTCTACCACTGAGCCAACTTCCCAGCCCTTTTCCTTTAATTTCTAATAAAAATATATTGATTTGTTTAACGAATCAAGTCAATAGGGAAGAAACACAACTTAAGCTATGTCAAGCAAAAGTAAAGATTATATTTGGAGTAAATGGTAAAGTGTTAAGTGGTCAGGAATGAAGTTGATTTTAGGGGTATCTAAACAGTAAGCAGTTAACCCATCAAAAATGTCTTCATCATTTTTTAGTCATCTTTTGACTGTTTTCTTCACTTGCAGAACAATATTTTCAGCTTTGTTCTTACTACTTTTCTCTACATATTTTACAGTTCTGTACAATTAATGGCAATCCATTTTCATTAGAAAATACTTCTTTTTGCTATTGCTCCTGAATTTACTAAGGATATACCATTTATCCTGTATTTTACTTTACATATTTAATAATGTTTTACCAACACCAAAATTATTTTTTATAATTTTTCCCCTTTTAATTCAAGATTTCATCTTTTTGTAGATAAACCATCAATAATTGAACAATATATATTACATATTAGGTACTTAGAAAATACTTTCAACTGATCAAAGAACTTCAAACTTAGCACATAAAAAATGATGTCACCTAAAGACACAATATTTTCCTTAGCCTTATTTGGAAAATTCCTTTAACTATGAATCATATTCTGTTTGAATTCTTGTTCTCTTTCATCTATCTAAACTTTTCCTTCTCTACTATTGATGCTAATTCTTAGAATGTAACTGTAACCCCTCTGTACGTCACCTTGACAACAAAAATTTAAATACATATATTCATATAATAAAACAAAATGATGCTTTTTGAACTGAACTCCAAGAAATGTAAACAAGATTTAAAATTTTTTTTTTGTGTGTCCGGTTGTGGGTTCTGAACTCTGGGCCTGGGCACTGTCCCTCAGCTCTTCAGCTCAAGGCTAGTGCTCTACCACTTGAGCCACAGTGCCACTTCTGGCTTTTTTTTTCTTTTTGCTTATATGGTGCTGAGGAATAGAACTCAGGGCCTCAGGCTTGCAAGGCAAGTGCTCTACCACTGAGCTACCTTCCCAGCCCCAAGATTTTTAAGATTTTTATTGTACTTTTTGTAGTTCTTGTTTGTAGCTTGAATTCAGGGCCTGGGCACTATCCATAAGCCTCATTTGCTCAAGGATAGCATTCTACCACTTGAACAACAGAGCCACTTCTGGCTTTTTCTTTTTTATGTGGTATTGAGGACTTGAATTCAGGGCTTCATGCATGCTAGGCAAGCACTCTACTATTAGGTCACATTCCCAGCCTTGTAGTTTTTGTTGTTGTTGTTATTTTGTTTATTCCCTTCTGCTGTTTTTGATTTCTGTATGCTTCATCTTGTATATAAGTTTATCAGATTTGCTGAGGGGAAGAGGAGACACAGAAATGGTGAGACAAAGCTTGAGACAATTCAGCAGTGATACTCATTAGACACTGTGTTCAAAATGAACTATACAGCCTGTGGGGGACAGAAACACTAGAGTGAATGAGAGAAGGAGTGACACTGTTGAAAAGAAAATGTACACATTTCCTGACTTTATAACTGCAAGTTCAAGTAAAGAAACAAAAATAAAATAAAAGTAATCTTTTATTTTCCTTAATTTAATTAAAAATTTCAACTCTTCTCTCTTTAGAAAAATCTATTTTTACAATCATACTACTAAATTACACCTTAACCTATGACAAAGGCAAAGGATGGGAAAAATACAATCATTAACAGTCTGGGTCCAGTGTAATTATTACAGGTCTAATTATGTAAAAAGGATTGAGCCATATACCTATGGTTTACTGTTCTTTTGTATGATATTAATCACCACAAATTACTAGAGTTTCATTTGTCTTATGCAATGTTGTTCTAAGATTGAAAAATCCCTTGTTGCTTCTTCTTTTCTTTTTAACTAACCACAAAAATGCCTCACAGCTGGGATATGATCCATTATTACTTATTCACTACTTTGTGAAGTAGATTATGCAGAACATAAGAAGAAGTGAATAAGGCTGCTGGAGGAGAACCGACACATCACAACAATTCAGATTGCTTATTACCGCATCATTTCTCCCCTGTTGCTTATATCCCTCCAATTGTTGAACATTATCTCACTTTTGAAACATCTTGTATGTGGAGGGACTGGAGGATTTTTTTTGCCCAAATTATCATGAAGCTGTAAACCAGTGTAATCTGCAAATAATTTCATTGAGAAAACCAATGGGATATAAACATGTACTAATGCAATATTTAAAAAATAATAACTGAGTAGAATGCACAGGGAAGCTCTTTAAATCTGGAAACTCAACTTTGCTCTCTATTTCTTATTTTATCTGTTATTAGAAAAGTCAAGGAGTAAGGAGAAAGGGACAGGGTTGAGAACCAAATAAGTACTTTAAAATAAATTTTCAGTGCTTTTGTCTTACTTTATTTTCATAGTGAACAGTGTTTTGATAATTTCAGCAGAAATCTAAAAATCTTACCACTTATTGACATGTTGGAATAATTTTTAACCAGAGTATTCTAGAGATACTCATATGATTTTTCAGGCCTTTTTCAGTTAGAGGGACCAGATAACTTGACAATACTGCTATCAGTAGTGTTTTCTATAGTTTGCACTTCCTGTAGAGTGTATGCAATCTAGATTTTATTTGATAAGTTAATTTATTGTTCTTATTAAGGTGATGTACAGAGGGATTACAATTGCATGAGTCAGTAATGTCTTCATTTCCTTTTGCACAGTGTCTCCTGTTCCCTTACTCTCTCCCAGTCCCATCTTCACCCACAGGATGTATAGTTCATTTTCATCAATGTCCAGTGAGATCCACTGCTACACTTTTTCACCCATTTTTCCTCTAGTCTGTACTCTGCCCTCTTGAAGATGTACACATGAATATACCATACTTAAGGTAAAGAAGACAAAATCATCAAAAACTAAAAAAAAATCATTTGTTTCCATATCCTGGAGTTCCATTCAGTAGGCATATTACTTTACATAAACATGAAAAGTTTCTTTTGCAATACACATTAGTGTGTTTCTCTCCTGAGAGTACCTTTTAGGAAATGTCATTCTGTGTGAGTATCTAGATTCCTGGGTATTTTGTCCTATCCCAGTGCATTTCAGATCTAAATTCTGCATATCAGAGAGACATGTGACATTTGTCTCTCTGAGTTTGATTTATCTCACCTGACATAATTTGTTCTAGTTCCATCTATTTCTCTGCAAATCAGTCTTTCTAATGACGGTGTAAACTTCCATTGAGTATAAGTACAACACCATGAATTCGAACAACAATAAATATTGAGAGAGGTGTGGGGAAAAAGGAATCTTACTGCACTGTTGGTGGGTATGTAAACTAGTACAACCTGTCTGGACAGCAGTCTGGAGGTTCTTCAAACACATAGATATTCCTCATAAACATAGATATTCCTTAAAACACAGCCATACTACTTACTCCTGGACATTTGTCCTGAACATTATTAACCAGAATATTATAAGGAAATTTGCACATCTATAGTCATTGACACACTACTCACAATAGCCAAGATTTGAAAACAGTCCATATGCTCAACAACAGATGAGTGGATCCAAGTTTTATTTCTATGCCTCTGCCTTACAATATTCTAAATACCTCTGGGTATAGTTACCAATAATCCCTAGGTAATTTCAGAGACAATATGCTTGCTTTAAATAAACAAGTATTGCCAGGTCTTGAGAGGTTCTTTCTTATAAGGTTATTGTATAAGCTTATATATATATGCATATATTATAGACACACATATATACATATATTCATATATATATAATTTTATTTTACTAAATTTCTTTATGAAAGTCTGGACCCTAGGATGTAGTTTACAAAACAAAAGATCTACACTTAAACTTGGCAGTGGGTGGAGAGGCATCTATCTTTGAAATGTTGATGCTAAAATTAGGATTTCTATGTTATCTAGGTTTTAGCTTTACTCACCCCACCCTCCACACAAATATAAATTGACAAAGACTTCCTCCTTCTCTTCATAGGACTCTTTGATCGTGACAAAATCCAGAAGTGAGAGTCCTGTACTATACTATAGTATAGTACAGGAAACCAGCATAAAAAAAATTGTGTTGTCCCTGAGCATATTTTTGTATTGCAATTTGTATCTGTTCATTTACATGTATTGAAGTTTATATTTCATAGACTTTACTCATCTGTTATTAGTAAAAATGTAACAAAATGCTCATAAAATTACCAAGAATATGTATATTGTAAATAATACCTTAAGCTGTAGTGAACTAATAATTATTCTGTTGTACATGCTCTCATCAATTTAAGGAAAACATGGATATGTTATTGTATAAGAAATAAGCCTATTAAGAAATAGCCATAATTTTAATAACAGTGTTTTACTAAAAATGTCATGCATCTCCATTTTATTTCATAACAGTCTTCTAATAAAAGCATAGATCACTAATAACAAATATCAAGTGCTTGTTATAGATGAAGACATGTAGGCTCCACCTCAAATGGAAAGAATTTGAATCTATTTTTAACACTCACAAAGATTAATTATATGCATATTAAAGTATTAAACCTACTTCTTTCACATTTCTCAGTTCACACTTCACAATTCACATTTACTTGTCTTACCTACCTTTCCTTCTTTTAAAAAAATTGTCAAGATAATGTACAGAGGAGTTACAGTTATATACGTGTGGTAGTGAGTGCATTTCGTGTTGAACTTCTTCCTCTCTCATTTTTCTTCCCACTTTCCCTTCCTCTCCATCCCCCCAATTTGTACAGATCATTTCCAACATGTGTTGTATCACTGTTGTTTTCCCTTTTGTCCTTTGTCTCATCATTTTGTTGCTCCCCTTCCCTTCCTTAATTCAGATAAATGTATATACAATACCCAGGCTACCAAAATCAAATTCAGTGATAACAGGGGATAAACCATAGGAGGCAAATACAAAATGAACAACAAATCACATAGTACATTAAAGTGACAACAAATAAAAACCTCTTGTGTCCGTGTCTTGGAGTTCATTTTGCTTAGCATCATTTACCTTTCCTTCTTGCCCTACTTTTTTAAAACCATATGCCTTCTTTTTTATAAATATTATTTTATTGTAAAGATGCTATACAGATGGGTTAAAGTTACATGAGTAAGATACATTTCTTGTTGAACATTGTTACCTATTCCATTGTTTTGCTCCCAATATCCCTTCCCTCCTCCTCCTCCCCCAGCAAGCCAAGTTGTAAAGTTCATTTCTGACAGTATCATTGTTGCAATGGGTCATCCTTTATACTTCTTTCATCATTTTGTCATTTCCCTTCCCTTTCCCAAATCATACAGATGTACATACAAGATGGAGAGTACCAGAATCAAAATACAGAGATTGCCAGGGAAGAAGAAAAGTGAAATAAAATAAGGAGAAAGAATTAGACATACTACACTGGCAACATCAAGGTTGACATCTGAAAAAAAGACCTGTTGTTTCCATGTCTTGGAGTTCATTTCAATTATCATCATTTTGTATGGCCATGTGTGCATAGTTCTTGATCTATTATGATTCTCTGCCAGGAATATCCTAAGAATATACTAATTATTACAATTGAGGGAAACCATAGAACCCATATTTCTTTGAGTCTGGCTTACTTCAGTTAATATGATTTTTTTCCAAGTATTTCCATTTCCTTATGAAAGGGGTGATGCCATTATTTCTGAGAGAAGCATAAAATTGTGTATACATACCATATTTTCTTAATCCATTCATCCACTGAGGGCCATCTGGGTTAGTTCCATATATTAGCTATGGTAAATAAAGATGCAATGAACATAGTTGTGCTGGTAGGTATAATGTAGCCTAGTTTGAGATCATTTGGATAAGTGCCCAGGAGTGGGATTGTTGGATTGCAGGGGAGATCTATATGTAGTCTTTTGAGGAACCTCCATATTGCCTTCCAGAGTCATTGAACCAGCTTACATTCCCACCAACACTGTAGTAGTGTTCCCTTTTGACCATATCCCTGCAAGCATTTCTCTTTTTTTTTCTTTTTTTTTATTGTGAAAATACTGTACAGAGGGGTTACAATTACATGGGCAAGATAATGAGTACATTTCTTATCAAGCATTGTAGCTGTAGCCTCCTCCTTTGTTTCCCCTTCCCATCCCTTCC